>NC_142930.1:105271181-105298681 GCF_046866305.1 Octopus bimaculoides | reverse complement strand
AGTAAGGCAGAAATTAAGCAACCATACATCAACGTGTTCATGAAAGATTTCACGGTGGCAACAACATAGCAGGGAGCCAAGTGGTCTCTTCAGAAACTAAAGAAGCCCACAGCATGAGCGCGAATGAATTTCAAAAAACCAAGTCACGGTGTATGATTTCGAAGAAAGGCAGTCACTAAAAGTCCTGTTTCAAAGTAGAAGACTAAAGCCGGTTTGTCTGTCTGTCTGTCTGTCTTCCTCTCTCTCTATCTCTCCCCCTCTCTCTATCTCTCCCTCTCTCTCTATCTCTCCCTCTCTCCATCTCCCTACCTCTCTCTCTCTCACAGACACACACGAGCGAAACAAAACAAAACAAAAAACAGTGAAAAGTCATGTGAAGACACTTTTGTCTTTTGTGAAGATGTGTCCAGATATTGTATCTGTAGATATATGTAGAAGAGAATAAGTGTTGAGCAACATGAATGTGAGCCCCATATTCATGTATTCAACAGTTTTTGTCAATATCTAGTTATGGAATGTATTTCAGCACAGAAATTGGATCTATTTTAAAACGGGGGCGCCAGTTTTCATTTATGTTTTATGTAGTGTTTTTGGTACGGAAAGAATTTCAAACTTCGTATACTTATTTATTTTGTGTTATAGAACAGAAAAATATTTTTGTATTCGAATTTATTTCATGTAAAAAATTGTCTTATTTCGATAATTTCTACTAATCACTGACGTCTATTCAGTTGAAAATAGTTAGTGCTGTAACGGTGTATATCGTATTAATCCCCTAACCCTAACCCTAACCCTAACCCTAAAACTAACCCTAACTCTAGAATCCGAACTCTAAAATTGTTACACACATAGATACGCGCAGCGTAATTTATTATATAAACAATATATGCGTATAAATTACGATTAAACCGGATGAAATATGTCACAGGGAATAACATTTTTATGACCGCCCAGCAGTAACTCTATTGAGCTGAATAGACGTCAGTGATTGGTTGAAATTACAGAAATACGACAACTTTAACATGGAATAACTTGCGAATTCCTTTTTTTTGTTAAGAAGACTAAGAGTAAAAGATGTTTTATATGATACAGTCTACCAGTGTCCCAAGTTTCAAAGTGTTTCGTTAGTGTTTCGTTAAGAAAATACTGGCGCCCCCGTTTTAAAATAGATCCCAGAAATTATTTTAAAAGCAAACAAGAAGAAAATATGTCTTCAAGATGTTGACTGTCAGAGTCAGTATCTTCGTCTTCTCGATTGCACACACATCGCAATTACTATCGCAGCCGTTGCATACTTGTTATGTTCGAGTTGACTGTGGTGTTGTCTACTCTTCTCTTATTTAGATACTAAAAGTAGTTTTTCATTAAAGTGAAGCTGCTTTCTTCCTTTTTCTGAACACATGTATGAGTTGTGTATATAATCTTCTTAATGAACTTAAGTAAATTCAGCACAAGCCACACGTGTCGTGGGTTGTACAGCTAAGCTGTCATTTTCTGACGCCATATTCAATACGAATATTGTTAATTTGTTCTTACCATTTGACCAGTGAAATACCTTGGAGTAGCAGTGTAAATGACATCAACCAAATTACAGAGAGAGAGAGAGAGAGAGAGAGAGATACATGTCTGTATGTGTGCTTAACAGTGCTTAGCAGCTCTGAGCTCCAAAGGCCTTGGCCTCCTTTTAGCAGCAAATACACACTTGAGCTCCAGTATAAATGGAAAAACGCGACAGGAGTATTAGAATAGGCAACTATAGGGGAGTTTCGCGATGTAACTTCGCCGCCTCTAATTCCTAGCCTTTTTATTTTCTGAGTTAAAATCAAGCCACATTAGAAATTGGCAAGGTTAACTACAATGTTCAATTCTTTCAACGTAAACCGACCGTTCTTCTAATGAATTCTAATAAAGTTATGGATACTTCCAGAACTTCAAGAATAGCTAAAGCTTCGTTTCATCTTCTTTGCTAACCTTATTGGCATTGCATAGTCAGTGTCTTCATCTGGTGCGCCAGTTTAGTGACGTCGGGTCTGAGAGCCATTATTCAGAACATATTGAAGTACAACTTGAAGTATGTGTTGTAGTACAATGCTGGCTACAACAGATGAAGAAGACACCCCATTATCGTATCGGCTAATTCAATAGCATAATGGAAGTAATATCTTTAGTGGAGGTAACTGTTAGCTACCCATTAGTCGGAAGCTGCAGGATGAATAAGTACTTAAGAATGGACTCTCCTTGGGAGAATTTTCCTTCAATAAGTGATTCAACTTTTGTAACAACAGAGAAAAGTTTTGGTTTCTGAATTTCTCAGAAAAAAAGCTGGTGTATCCTTTTTAATACACAACTTATAGTACTCGGAGGACCAATAAATTCGTAATTTATTGAGCTATTTCAGGCTATAAAGAGCTCAAAGTATGTGCGAAGAACGTATCCTCAATAGTAATATGCCAATTTACAAAATGGCCTGCATCTACGTTAATTAGAAAGCAGGGTAATTAATACTGATTGTTACCTGAAATTTTCTGGTCGTCCCTTTAATTGATGTGTTAATGATATCTTCAACTGCAACTGATATATTTGGATTGAATGCAAAGCAAGAAGGCAAGGAGTATTTTCGTCCCCTAGGCAAAAGAGAATTTCATTACTTAAAGTAAGATCAAGTTTCTTCACGAAGCCTTTAAATCAGGAATGCGAATCACGGGATGATTGTTCAAATGTCAGCATTCACCAATTGTAGTCTACTACTTCCATGCGTTATAAAAGAAAC
Organism: Octopus bimaculoides; assembly: GCF_046866305.1. NCBI lineage: Eukaryota > Metazoa > Mollusca > Cephalopoda > Octopoda > Octopodidae > Octopus > Octopus bimaculoides. The sequence goes on along the minus strand of NC_142930.1, from coordinate 105,295,911 downwards.
TGATCCCCAAATAAATAGATCACATAGCTTGATTTATATTATATAAACACTTCACAAGAAACAGCATCCACTCATGGTTACTGGATAGCAACTTTTAAATTCAGAATATATACGAATAACTGTTGAATCTGATATTACTCATAATGTGATTTTCAGTAGACATTGTAAATACATTTCCTACAGAATATATGAATATTAAACAGCAAACTTCCCAAATAGAATGAAGGTTTTCTTCACGAAGCCTTTAAATTAGGAATGCGAAAATAAAAATTTATTTTATTTAAATAAAACGAGTAAACATAACAGCACAAGAAATGGGTGCTGCCGCAGAAAAGAAACAATTGCAAACGTGTTTCAATCTTGAAAGTAAGTACATACTTGCAGAAATAAAGCTAAAATTTGCTGATATGTACATACTGTGAAATAACTGGATAAGAAATTTCAGTTGTGATGTCCAAAGAAGATGGTGCGTATTATATACAAAATGTATTTGTAATAGTAAATATTATGTAGTAAAGAAAATTCCAGAATAACATAATTCTAATATGTGACATTTAAGAATTGTGATATAGAGTACAGCACTTGACTAGTAGGCTTCCGAAAATGTCTAAACTTGCTCGAGAAAAGCAATTAACATGAAATGTGGTTGACTATTTTTAGCCATGGAATGTGCAAAATAGTAGCGCGAATCAGGACGACAAAGATGAAGAAAGGTATATTAAATATTTTACAAGATATAGCTTGGTTTACTGAGACTATCTTTTCATTGAGAAGATAAACGAACAAGCATCTAGCGGCAATTGCAACCAACCCTAAATAAAAAGAGGAGATGCCTCAGGAAGTCATGAATTATCATTACAGAAAATACAGTTTGCTCCGTTTTTACTGGAGACAAGACAGCAGCGAAAACGTGTTTCTACTTTGAATAGTCGTCATCAGCACTGCGTTGCCCTTCCTTGACTCCAAGGAGATATATGACGTAAACGTACAAAAATGGAGAAGAGAATATTCCAAGATACACAAAGATATCCACCACTTCAAGTCTTTTTCCTCCACGAAAATGTCCGACTCCACATACACTTCTTCAACTGGTGGAGTGTACAAGAACTTTGTCTTTTTTTCACTAAGTCATTTAGTCCAAAATACTGACCTTGTGCCAAAATTTGAGACCAATATTTAGTTCAAAAGCAGTGCATGCATCGGAGAAGTTGTATGTCCTTCGCTGAATGTGCCACAAAATTCGTATTATCAGCGAGAGTGTCGCCTGTTTTGACTTGATGCTGAAACTTCTTAGATTAAAGACTTTGTCAGAGGTTCTAAATGGCATATATACACCAAATTCGAAGTCTTGGAAGGCATACATAAGAAGCACAGCAAAGTATATGATAAACAGAGTGGTTGATGAGATGTCGTCTTCTTTGATACAATTTTACTCTGGAATTGGCTTTGAAAGTATTCCATTGAAGTTTACTCTTTCTTTACGTTTGCTGAAGCTTTTCTGAATATGCCAACAAATTCAGAGGGCATCTAAGCTTCCCCAACATGACCCACAGTGCACAAAGATTAAAAGTATCGAAGGTCTTTGTAACGTCCACAAATACTTGACACATTGACACTGGTTGCTCAACACATTTATCCTTTAGCTGGCGGGTTGAGAAAATCAGGTCCATAGTAGCCCAAGCAACTCTCAATCAACACTAGGTCTCAGAGATGGTACCATAGCAAATCCATTTCCATGGACAATTCAACAAAGTCTTGGATAAAACTTTTCCTACCGATTCGAGCAGATATACTACGATAATTACAATAATCACGACATTCAGATTTGGAGCCTTTGCTTTGTAAATGGACAGTAGAATTGTATGTAACCAGTCTTGTAGGACAGACTTGCAATGCTATACAAATATAATTAGCCCATGAATCCCAACCTGGTGACATACATACATACATACATTCATACATGCATACACACTTGCATATATGCATGCATGCATACATACATACATACATACTTACATACGTACATACATACATTCATATAAGATACATACAGGGCTTGGACAAAATAATGGAAACACCTTAAAATTTCAAACAAATTTATTTTAATATGGGGTAGGCCGCCTTTGGCAGTAATTACAGCTTGAATTCTACAAGGTATGGACTCGACTCGTACAAAGTTTGAATTGTTTCCAAAGGAACATTTGTCCATTCTTCAGCTAAAACAGTATCCAGTGATGATGGTGGAGGATATTGACTCATTACTTGTTTTTCTAAACTGCACCATAAATGTTCAATAATATTGAGATCTGGGGAGTGTGGTGGTCAAATAAGATGTTCAACTTCACTAGAATGTTTCTCGTGCCATTCAGTAACAAATTTAGCTGTGTGAATTCGTACATTATAATCCCGAAAGAATACCTTTCCCTCCGGAAACAGTTTCATAACTATAGGATGAATTTGATCAGATAAAATGCTTAAATAGTCTTGACTATTATTTCTGCCATGAGGGGAAACCATTGGGTCGGCGGATTTCCAAGATATAGCGCCCCCAATTCATCACAAATCCTCCATGTTTAACAGTTGGAAGAAGGCAGTCTGGATTAAATGCTTCTTTTGGCTCTCTCCACACGTATACTCGGCCGGTGGTCGGAAATAAGGTAAAGGATCATTCGTTCGAGAAAATAACATTCTTCCACTGCTCTAGGGACCAATTCTATAGGTTTTTACTTCACTCTAAACGCTTTTCAACGTTTGTTTGTGAAAGTAGTGGGTTTCTGATTGCAGCCCTCCCATGAAATTCGGCTTTGTGCGGCTCCCGATGAACAGTTTTTGTGGAAACTGAGTTCTCGAGGTTATCATTAAGCTCTTCAGTAATTTTGGAAGCTGTACTTTTCTGATCCTTTCTAACAATTAGCGTAAGAGTCCGATGGTCCCTATCTGAACGTTTTGGTTTTGTTCCGGAGTTTTGTTTCGACGACGAGGTTTTTCCTTCTTTCTCAAAGGCTGTCATTACTTTCGAGACAGTACTTCTCGATACACCAAACATTTCGACTGTTTTCGTTACGCTAGCGCCTGCCATACGAGCACCAACGATTTGATCTCTTTGAAAGTCTGACAGATCTGTCATTTTAATGAATTTTAATTACCTTTTTCTGATGATATCTGAAATGAAATAACAATTTTAGCAAAACATTAAGCAACACTAGTAATAAATAAGAAAACATAAAAATAAACAAGCCTTTGACGGTTTTATAGATATTTCAAAATTCTGATGCTATGATGCTAGATGTTTCCCTTGTTTTGTCCAACCTCTGTATATACATGACGTATGTATATTTGTGTGTGTATACACACACACACACACACACACACACACACACACATATATATACATATATATATATATATATATTTACACACACACACACACATAAAATCTCTATTTCTAACATCCAAGGCTTAATTGAAAATTACCAGGACTTGTTTATTTGGAATATGCCCCAAGCTGATACAAAGTCCTTTCTTCGGAATGGGGCTAGGGAAAGCTGTCTATGTACAAAATAATTTTATAAATTAGTGTTAAAAATGTTAATAAGATGCAAATATTAATAAAGCCACAAATATTCATGACATGGTTACAGGGAGATAACTCTTAATTTTCTATGACAATCATCGCTTTTTAAACTGAATCACTAAGAATCAGGCCATTTAAATAACTAATTAGTTTTCTAACCAACAGTTGTTTTATATTTTATCTTTTCTTTTACTTGATTCAGTCATTGGATTGCCGCTATGCTGCGACACCGCCTTTAGTACCCAGGTACCAAGTTTTCTCATGCCCGGTACTTATTCTGTTGGACTCGTTTGGTGAGCTGCTAAGTTACAGAGAAGTAACCGAACCAACACCAGTTGGCAAACGGTGGTTACCCCTACCCACATATATATATATGTGTGTGTGTGTGTGTGTGTGTGCGCGTGTGTGTGTGTGCGTGCGTGTGTGTGTGTGTGTGTGTGTGTGTGAGTGTGTGCGTGTAACGGGCTACTTTTAGTTTTCTTCCACCGAATCCACTCACAACACTTTGGACGGCCCGAGTAAAAGACACCCAAGATGCTACGTGATGGTACTGAACCCCGACCTGTGTGGTTAGGAAGAAACTGTCTTACCACAGCAGAGGCATGCTCGTGCCTCTAATTCTTTTGGTATGAAGCGAATTAACTGAATCACTTCCACAACATGGCAAATTCTTATAGTATGTATGTATGCATGCATGTATGTATGTATGTATGTATGTATGTATATATGGATATATGGATGGATTTATGGATCGATGGATGGATCGATGAATCGATGGATGGATCGATGGATGGATCTATGGATGGATGGGTCGATATATGGAGGGATGGGTAAATGCATATGCGAACACCGGCTCGTTTCAAATTCTGCTACTAAAACGGTAATCTTTTAAAATCTGTTTACCAATATATAACAACCACTACTTCTTCCCACACAAAACATTTTAGTAGTAATTGTGGGGGTAATCTATCCAACACAAGTGTTTGGGGTGCTTGTTGTGCCTCCAGCTGTCATCGAGATGAATATGGTTGGTGGGTCCCGAAGTCTTTTCTGAAACACACACATATCCAAACTCACTGATATGCTATTTGTCTTGTTCTTGCATACACTCTCATTGTAGACATAAAAAAAATTCAAATGTTTCTACTTAAATCATCTCTGAAACACTTTATCTAGTGAGATAAAGCGTTTGCCCACAGAGAGATCATGGCTGATCCTCGATTGACTTTCTGCTGTGAAATTTTAGAGAAGAGGCTAAATATCAATCTTGAGAAACTAGGCTTCTCAAAACTAGAAGGGAGGAAGCTAATTCGAAGAATACAGATCCAGTCCATCATTAGAACTATAAAAAAATCCGTAAAACTTTTCAGAAGTTTATTATTTACGTATATATGAGCAAGTCAAGATATGCAAAACATATGTATGAGAAGATATACATAAAACACAACATACAAATCTGTACGTATATATGCATACATTAAGAAATACGCCGTTGTTGATGCTGAAATTCCAATGAAGGAGCCTCGGAACTAGGTGAGAAACCGACTCTTTCTTCTTTGACAAGAAATCTTGAAATAAAACTGGATAATCCTTTCTATTATAGGCACACGGCCTGAAATTTGATGGGAGGGAGCCAGTCGATTAGATCGAGTGGCTCAGTAGTACACAACTGATACTTATTCTATCGACTCTGAAAGGATAGAAGGTAAAGTCAACCTCGGCGGAATTTGAATTCAGAATGTAGCGACAGACGAAATACTGGTAAGCATTTCGCCCGGCGTGTTAACGATTATGCCAGCTCGCCGCCTTAATAAAACTGAATAATGACATACCTACATACACAACTGATAACACTTGCTGGCTTGCTTCAATAGAATATATACTAGACTAGAAAAGTCTAATATGGCCGAAACATGTTCATAGTTATCCTATTCCAGTGAAATAAACAAATAGCAATAAAACAATAAAAATAAAGCACGTAAATTAATTTTCAGAGTATTTCTTGTATTTATCTCCCTTTATTATTGGGAGTTGCAAGTAATTTCAGCTATTTTATTTTACTTTATTCAATTTAATTTTTTTTATTTTAGCTAAGAGTGAAATTTTAATCATTTGAGAATTTTTTGCATATCATTCCATAATTTATGTATCCCATGGAAACTAGTTCTTGTTATCCTTATAGTTGCTCTATCTTCGTATATGTAACTCATCAATGAAACTAGTATCCTTTTCCACACTTCGTTTTCTGTCATTACTATAACGGTATATGTTTTCTTGAATTAGAAAACTGCTTACCATGTCCACCAACACCCTCTCTATACTTACTGTTTCTCCTCATATAGTTATTTCTGTTCTCTACGTGTTTCAACCTGATAGCATTAAACAGTTTCCTTAATTAGATTTTTCTAAAATTATAACCTTGAGGACTTGCTTTCCAATCGAAAGCTTTTAACCAAGCATCCTTCAAGCGGTTCATCCAAACCGTCATCCAAAACATCTACATCAACTTCCACAGTGTCGAAGGAACTGCAATATGGCCAGTTCATTTTTCTCTCCAACTATTTATCGCGGTTATAACACAAGCATAGTGCCGTGACTGAGATGTTGCTCCTAACCAACGCATCATTCTGATTTAAAAGACCTATCACCATTAACTCCGTTTTCCCACAATCTTGCTAGTCATTTCTTCCGACACTAGCAATACGGTCAATCAACTCTGCTAAACTGGTGCCTTATTTATCGATCCCCGAAAGAATGGAAAACAAGACAGACTTGGTGGATTTGAACATAGAGAGCAGAGAACCAAAATTAATACCGTAATGTATACTATCTATACTAATTCACCTCATCGCCTTGCGGCTGTTCATGGTAGGACGAACTCTTTCTGTATATCTCACAGCGGACGGGCACTATTGAGTCCATGTAATTCTTTAGCTATTTTTTTTTAAAACTTGTTTGGTCCAGAAATATTGGAGCCCTTTGATGGATTGATAGAAAACTGGGAGCTAGATAAACTGGCAGAGTTTCACTTGATGGCATGTGTGGAGACAGTTCTGCTCTCAAATGCTTACAGTTAAGAAGAGACTAGCATGCAATAAACACGCAAGAACCTTGACTAATTTAGAACTATAATCACGATTTAGTTAAATGCCTTTAGCTTTAAAAAATAATTTTGCAAAAGACTAAAAATCAAAAATCTAAAAGCCAAAATAAAAAAATACGACCAATTGATAGAACAGGAAAGAGGGGAAGGGACACAACTCGAAATTGCAAATCGGTAGACAATAATCTATTAGAAACCGTACTGAAATCTTCAAAATATATCTCACCATTAAAACAAAAAATGAAGGAACAGTGGATGCATTATATGTAAAAAATAAAATAAAAACAGCAAAACTGTAACGTAATTGAAATACATTTAATGATTGTTTTGCTCAACGCTACAAATTTTACAACGGGAAATAACTGTTACCAATATTTTCTGGAGTTATTGCCCCTGATTTGATTATGATGTTTAACTAGTTAACTTAATATTTGAAATTCCACTCCAAGGCAGAGGGAGACAGGGAGTGATACATACATACATACATACATACATACATACATACATACATACATACATACATACATACACACACACACACACACACACACACACACACACACACACACATACACACACACACATACACACACATACACACACACACACACACATACACACACACACACACACACACACACACACACACACGTGTGTGTGTATATAATTAGAACTATTACATTTCTAAATCTCTCAGAGAGATTTATACAGTAGCAGCACGAAAAGTGATGGTTTGTTGCCAACTTAATGTGGCAGTCCCAGTAAAGGGTAGAATGCAACTGTTATTTAGTCCTAGGAAACACCGTTTCCAGTTGGGTATGTAATACAAGCGTACTGTGTCCTTATGCTTCCCCTGTTTGAAAACATAAGGACACAGTACGCTTGTGTCACATAGTCAACTGGAAACAGTGTTTCATGGGGCTAAATAGCAGTAGAATTCTCCTTTTTACTGGGACAGCCGCATTAAGTTGGCAACATATATATATATATATATATATATATATATATATATATATATACACATATATATATATATATATTTAGGGCATTGCTATACATAAAAGGTCTCACGAGGCATTTATGCATAGTAATGCCCTTAATAAAAATATATTTAAAGGGAATATAAAAATGTTTTACCTTATGAGGTTTTTCACGCTGACTACTTGATAAAATTATAATGATTTTACCCTATTTTCAAATTTTATATATAGATATATATATATATATATATTGATAGAAAAGATAAAAGAAAGAAAGAGACCTCGATATTATGTAAATAGAGGAATTTATCTATAAAAGTACCCTCTTCCCAGAATTGAGGTAGTTACATGGTAAAGAATTCATCAAGGTATCTTTTTACGTCATCCAAGGAATCGAAAGTTTTACCATTAAGATTATTCTGCAGAGACCTGAATAAGTGGAAATCCGAAGGAGCAATATCTGGTGAATATGGAGGGTGGGGTAACACATCCCAGCCGAGCTGCAGCAATTTTTGTCTGGTTCCCAAAGAAACGTGTGGTCTTGCATTATCATGTTGGAAAACAACACCCTTCCTGTTGGCCAATTCTGGACGTTTCTCTTGAATTGCTGCTTTTAACTTGTCCAGTTGTGTGCAATATTTCTCAGAATTAATTGTCTGGTTACTTGGGAGAAGCTCATATTACAGAAATCATTTCGAATCCCACCAAACACAAAGCAAGACTTTTTAAGGGTGAAGACCCGCTTTTGGGTGGCTCGTGTCGCTTGCTCATGTCGCTTACTCCAGGATCGCTTTCTCTGAACATTTCGGTAGGTAATTCATTTTTCATCACCTGTCACAATTTGCTCTAAAAAAGGCGCATTCCGTTTATAAAGCGAATCACAGATGGAAAAATAAGTCTAAAATAAGTCGAGAAGTAAGCTGCTATAAATCGGCACGAACTTTCCGGACAACCCAATATATTTATATATATATTAAAGGCGCAAGCGTGGCTCTGTGTAAGAAGCTTGCTTCCCAACCATATGGTTCCGGGTTCAGTCTCATTGCGTGGCTCCCCGGGCAAGTGTCTTCTACTGTAGCCTTGTGAGTGAATTTTGTAGACGGAAGCTGAAAAAAGCCCGCGGTATACATATGTATATATTCCTGTGTGTATCTGGATTTCTCCCCCCTCCCCACCATCACTTGACAGCCGATGCTGGTGTGTTTACATCCCCGTAACGTAGCGGTTCGGCAAAAGAGACCGATATGATAAGTACTAGGCTTACAAGGATTAAGTCCTAGTGTTGATTTCTTTGACTAAAACCCTTTAAGGTGGTACTCCAGTTTGGCCGCAGTCAAATGACTGAAACAAGAAAAGAATAAAATCTTAGAGAACAATTATTTTATATTTAATAATGACTACATCCGACAAAAATCGGGGATAGCAATGGGAACACGGACTGCACATTCTGTTGCGAACCTGGTAATGGGCTATCTCGAAATTAAACTATACCAGAAAGCACTCGAGAAATATGGAAACTCCTTTTCAACCTACATTCAAAACAACTGGAAAAGATATCTCGATGACTGCTTCATCCTCTGGAATGGAAGTGTAGAAAAACTTAATGAATTCAAAACACTTCTAAATGAAAACCTCCAATTTACGATAGAGTATCACCCGGAACTACCGTCTTGAGATATCCTTATTAAGAAAGTCGGGAACAAAATAGTGACAGATATCTATTACAAACCCACGGACTCGAAACAATACCCGCCATTTGATTCTTGCCACCCGAGACACACCAAAGTGAATATCTCCTTTTGTTTATCCATAAGAATATGTACCAGACAGAAACACCCGTTACACACGTCTCCAGGAATTAAAAACTATACTCATCAATAGGAATTACCCACAACTCTTAATCGACAATATGATCCAACGATTCCTTAAATTAAATACACAAGAACTTAGACAACCAAAACCAAAGAAGGAAGAAAATTGAAATCCCTGCCTTACACCTCTACACACAACCCACTTAATAATGAGGCCGTCAGCACTATACTCCATAGCACAGCTCTAATTAAAGATGAATCAAATCCTCCAAACACACACAATCATCAAAAGTAAGGGACAGCCAAAACCAACGAAAAGGATTTTAACCCAGGCTAAATTACACTCAACAATAACCACAAAACCGACAGTAAAAAAGTGCGGGAGGCCCAACTGTGGGATCTGCATCAACATAATAGAAGGATCAGAATACCGATTAGAACAAGGCTAAGATTTTACCATAAAAACTAAATTTACATGTACTTCGGAGAATTTGATTTACTTAATTACATGCTTGGTATGCAAATGGTAATATAGTGACGCTCAAAAAGCAGCCTACGTCAAAGGATAGCGGTGCACAAATCCCAAAATTAGAATTCCGGAATACAGGAAAATAACTGTCAGCGAACACATAGACAGGTGTGCATCCAATAAATATCCCAAATTCACAACTTTTCCATTATACAAATTCAAAGACAATGCTAGCGAGAACGAACGTATTAGTAAGGAAATGCATTTCATAAGAAGTATCGACCGAGTCTAAATTCTTTAAGCTCGGAACACTGAAACTATATATATTATTCATAAGAAATAAAGATGAAAGATTGAATAAACCCATTTCTGTGAAGACCTCAGGGGAGATAACATTACGACAACTATTATTGCTGCTGCTGCGGCCACTTCTTTTCAAAACAGTTTTGACCACAGTACTTAATTTGCCATCAGACAGTAGCTGAAGTTGCTACTAGCGATGCCACGAAAGTTAATGGAAATTACCACGTGCTCTTGCAGGAAAAAGAAAAGTACAATATGAACGCTTATTTTATTAATAATTTTATTAATAATTTTTTTTCTCTACATATTTCATTTATGTACATATTTTTGATAAGGTTTATAAACAACCGAAACATGTAAAACAAAAACATTTTTTAAATATATCTATATAAAGAAATTTAAATGTACCTAATTAAAAAAAAGTAGCATTTTCGTTCTTTATATATATATATATATATATATATATATATATATATATATATATATAGATATATACATACATACATACATACATACATACATATATATATATATATATATATAGATATATATATATATATATATATAGATATATATATATATATATATATAGATATATACATATATATATATATAGATATATACATATATATATATATAGATATATACATACATACATACATACATACATACATACATATATATATATATATATATATATATATATATATATATATATATATATATATTGTTGTACTTGGGGATGGTCATATTGCCAGTTTAGCCAATAAAAACACACGCACTGTATATTTGGTGTTAATTTTTTTTTTTTTTTTTTCAGCTTTATATTACATTAATCTTAATCTTAATCTTATTTCGGACAGAGTTCTTTCGTCACACTTCTGTGACCTCATCAGTGGTCCTTTGTTTCCTTCTTCTTTCTTATGTGTGTCTCACCTTGCTAACTATCAGATAAATGGAACAAAACGCATTTCAATTAAATTTCCTTTAATTCCTACACATGTTTCGAAATAAATGATATTTCTTTCACAAAGAAGAAAGAGCTGTTGGGGTTCCTCATTTATTTCTCTTCAGGGAGTTCATAATAAAACATGTAACAGCAAGACAAAAACGAAATGATGGGGCAACTTACGAGAAGAGATGTTACATGATCAGTGACCGTCAGAAGGTTTGTTTACATAGAGATATAAAGGAGTCAACGATATTATTCCATGGGCTTTAGGAATAAGAACGCTAGTTTACATAGAGATATAAAGTTTACATAGAGATATATATGTACATATACGTAAAGAGCCGCAAGAAATACTGGTAAGCATTTTCTCCGGAGTGCTAATGAATCTGCCATCTCGTCGCCCATCGTCCATATTTATAACAATCCTTTATAACAGTGGTTCTTAACCGGGGTCCATATGGCCCTTGGGGATCTATATAAGATTTTGTCGTAAAAATTTATCTGCAATAAATTGCCTATACTTCTACAATACACAAAATATTTTGTTTTCTATAAAAATCATAATAATATTTAATTTTAAGAATACAGCAGGATCTTTTTCATACACATCAAATGGAGGTCCAGTAGAGTAAAATAGGAATCACAGGGGTTCATAGACAAATTACTGGATGAGAATCACTGGTTTAAAACATAAGACCTAAAATTTGGGGAAAACGTAGTGTCAGATATACTGATCCCTAGTTCTTGACTGGCATTCTATTTATTTCAATCACATTGAACTCAGTGATATATTAAGGAAAACTAAATACTGCAATACACTGTCCGCAGCTCACATTTTTATTTCTATCTACTTTTGTCATCTACCGCTCTTAAAATTATTTCTACTCTGGGTACAATAGCTGAAATTTTGTCAAAAAGTGCTAGATGATTACATCGATTCCAGTACTCGACATCGAAAGTCAAAGTCCACTTCGCCGGAATTTGAACTCAGAACGTGCAACCATTTTGCTCAGTGTGCTAGCTATTCTGCCAGCTCGCCACTTTCTTCCGCTCTTAAAATAAATTACAGTTTTTAGCCTTGGAATAAATCGCACAGTTTGCAACAATGTAGAGGATTAAACGATTCCAGTATTTGACTAGTATTGATTGAATCGAACCAATAAGGATTAAAGTTCCAGTCCACTGTAGTAGAATGTGAACTCAGAAGGTATTAGGATATAAGTAAATTTTCCAAATATTTTGTTGGATTTTTATGGATTTTGCCACAATGATTTCTTTCATCAACTCAACTACAGATTTAGTAGGGAAAGTATTGTGTGGTCGGAATTGCCTCTGATATATGACTTGTAAGTATTTTATTCAATAACGTGTGACATTTGCACTCTGAATATAATTTGCAAAACATTCAGTTCAGTTCTCTACTGTTTAGAGTAAACCCATTTTACAGCTGCGCTCTACTACTGTTTCGTTATTACTTCCGAAACATTTTGTTGATATCTCGGTGATTTTGCAGCATAACTTAAATATTTAGGTGATAAATCAGTTTCCATTGAATAGTACCCTGCCGTTATCTCAATCATATACTAGTATAAGTTAAAGAATTTCATAGAATATTTTAGTTTCTCTCCCATGTCAATATTCGTGTTATCAAAGCGAAAATCTAATGACATCTAAATACCAAACAAACAGAACAATCTGCATAGATACTACAAATTTATTTAGATCGAGCCAAGTTCTGGATCTTTCTTCGATTGATTTATGTCCGTCTTTCAAATTTAGTCGGATGACAAATGTAGCAAGCACAATTTCTTGTTGACCTTTGCACTTCTTTTAGCAATGAGGTTGAGGAACAGTTAAAACTTCTGCCGGAAGAGTATCCATGAAATTTTACTATTCTGATTAAGAATGATTGGGAAGAGTGTTTAGTGAGAGTTTAGTGACTTGAGATAGATACAATAGGCAAGGTAAGAGGGAAGAAGAGAATAAGAATCGATTGATTTTGGTCGTGGGTGGTCGTCGCTTTATTAGTTAAGAAGGAGACTGAACATTGTTATAATATTGGCAAAGAGAGAAAGAGTAAACGTAAACATGTATTTCTTAGTTTGAAGATCTATTACGTTGGTGAATGAAACTTCAAGATCATTAGGATCCTCATTTTACATGTGGATTCTGGTAAATTTGTGCGCATAACACCTGCAGCATTGTAGCTTTATGAGAGTACCTTGGTGAGTGCTTCATGTCTGAAAGTTGAAGGTCAGCAACTAACCAGAGCTGATGTATTTTCTGACCACGGTCTGCGAGTTGAAGTTTTGTCAATGTTATATGAACTCACGGTAAGAATCATCACAGATGGTAAGACCTACATAGGAAAAATAAAACAACCCTCCTGTGTGAGCTGTGGATAAATAGCTTTATCGGCTGGAATGCTACCTATAGAACTATCATGGTGGAAAAGTACCGCATATAGATAGTTTGAAAAGGTAGTGGCTGCTGTATTTGGCAGGATTAGAAGTCCTTGCCTCAATCTGGAATGTGAAAGAGCGGGCAGATCCTACGGTTGCCGAAGGCAATTTTTGCAAGTTTTACCGTTATGTTTAAGCATATCCTAGTTGTAGATATTGTGTAATGTTCTTCACTTGTACTACTGCAGCATGGATGCCAGGAAACTACTTGGGAGTTGTGTTCTTGCATAAAGACTATGAAAGAAGATAGAGAGGAAGATGATATCAAGTATCTACTTAGTTTTCTGTGATGAGTCAGAGACGAAAGAAATTTACTGTTAGGTGAGCGTAATATAGAATTGTTATAGATCCATCCAGGTTGCGGAGTAGTAGTGAATTCTGGAGGAAGGATTGTTAGGAAGGAATGATGTGCGATGAAGCGCTTTGATTATGTAGAGTCAGTCAAACCGATGGGAGTAGAACATATGACAGCTAAACAAAAGTCGGGTTTAGTAGATATGCCTGGATAAATGAAGGTTTTTATAAAGGCTCTCAATAAAAGCAAGAGTTTTCTGTCCCTTCTTACGTTCCTTTTTTCGAAAGAATATTCTGAGGAAAAAATATTTACAAAGCTGAAGAATCTTAATTATGGAAACTGAAAATTTGAATTTAATGTGACCACAAAAATTACTGTTGTTCGAAGTCGAAAGCCGAGTACATTTATGATTAGGCATCCTGTGTGACCATCCTACCCGGTATTCAGCCATTATGCATTTAGAATTTTAATATTAAGTTTCTCTTATTTCAAAATGATAGATTGTAATTTAGAGGGATCTGTCTCATATTTCTAGCAGGCTGAACATTTTACAAGCCAGTGAAATCTTTCCTCAACAAATAAAAATATCAGATAAAAAGGATTCCAGCTTCATTTGGAAATAGTTTCAAGAAAGTAAAATGTTAATGACCTGACATTAAACTCCACTTTCAGTGTACATTATGTTAGTCTGGATATTTATAATCCTATTACCACAGTTATAGAGATAGAGAACTTACTTTAAGGGAGTCTATACATGTCTTGCCACATCATAACATAGATCTATATGATAGTATATGTTATGGAAATGTCATTGTTATCTGATATATTATACATAGCCATAACATATTGTATTGCAGAGAAATATAATGCGCTATCGTTAGACATTTCTTCACATTCAGTTTAATTAGATGTTGATTATTTATGAAATACCGAAAATTTGAGGGAATTTTATCTATCTTACAAACAAAATCTTTAAATCAAAATTCTTTAAATAATTCTCAGCAATATCCTGTACTTAACGTTCTTACAGGATATATTGTTGTGTTCAAGTTGTTTGAGATATTACTGCTTAATATGAATATACTAAGTGTAGAGCAAAACTCCTGGCCAATTGTGTTTTATTACTGAGGCAGTCGAAAGTGAAAAACTACGAGTTAACTCAGTGAAAAGTTCCCCGGCATATGCAACACGTTAGGAAACTTAGTTGTGTTACTAACAAGGAAAATGAAATTAATATGATAAAAATATGTAGTCCTTTATGACTGTCTCTCCTATTAGCATTAAAGGGTAGAAATGCGTATGTTATGTCTTTTCAATTTTTCTTGTTTAATTTGGAAGAAAGAACTGTGTCAATGGCCTTTCAGAGATATGTGGTCAATGAAGTTGATTTTCGCGAACAGTTGCAAGTTGATGATCGTAAGAAGGTATTGAGAATGTGCTAGGATTGAAAATAATGGTTAGTGCAGATCCTAGGGTATCAGAGACATTATGAGTGATGAGGGAACGAGAGAATAGCAAGTTGAGTTATTTTGGATGATTGTGGAATGAGACAAACTATGTGAAAGAATCTGAAGGCACTGGGTAGAGTGGAGAGGAGTATAGTTGGTAAGTTCGGAGTACTGGTTCTTCTAAGGCTAGTAACTACTCATCGTGTCTATTTCATCAGTTGAACTAATATTCGTTTTAGAAAGAAGACTTTGGCAAAGACAAAAACCAACTTGGTAGCATAATTTAGGAGCACAAGTTTTAATAATTGTCAACTACGTGAAAATAACGATGAAAAATGGCGACAGTAGCAACTAAGATAAAATTATCGGTAGAAGTACTGCTTGCAGAGACGTCTTGTTTAAAAGAATGTGTTAGAGGATTGTGTAAAATTTCAGGAGATTCTTTCGGAAAGCATCAAGATGCTCAGCTGTAGTAATGAAAGAGAAGAGAACGTTTAGGGTGTGTAATACAGTGAAGAAGTCTTAAGCTTCTAAATAAATTGCAATGGGTTTATAGTAGATTTAAATAGTTCTTCTACGTTTCCAATGAATGTGAGAAAATCTGTAGGAATTCTTTGACGCCGCAGGCAAGGCTATCAACAATGTTAATAAGAAAAGTCGCTGTTCTTGGATTAGAAAGGGATTAATAAACAACTATTTAACTGAAGTAGCATATTAGTCTATCGTAATGTAGGTACACCATGCCAGCCCGCCACACCACAACACAACACAACACGCCACACCACACCACACCGCACCACATACACATATGTAAATCTACACACGCGCGCGCACACACAAACACACACACACACGCACACCTATCTTTTATCATTTAATTTTTCATGTTGGGACACTGCCTTAAAGGGTTTAGTCGAACAAATCGACCCCAGTAATTTTCTAAGCCTGGTACTTATCCAATCGGTCGCTTTTTGCCGAATTGCTAAGTCACGACGACGTAAAGAAACCAATACAGGTTGTCAAGTGGTGGTGAGAGACACGCACATACATACATACATACACACACACATACATGCATACATACATATATACATGCATGCATACATACATACATGATTATGATTGACCGTTGACTGAACACTATTCAATTTTTTTTCTCCGTGTTTTTCTCCTTGTCTCCGTATTCTTTCTGTTGAAGAGCGTAGCTCGAAACGTCAAAGACTTTCCGTATTCCCGAGCGTCATACTAATATATACTTTTGTTATTTACACCACCTGTCCTCGTCTGTTGTTATTATTTGTATATTCTCCTGCATACATACATACATACATACACACACATGCATACAAACATACATACACACGCAGATACATACAAACATACATACATACACATACGTACATACATACATATATACATGCATACATACATACATGCATGCATGCATACATACATGCATGCATGCATACATACATACATGCATGCATACATACATACATACATACATGCATACATACATACATACATGCATACATACATACATACATACATACATACATGCATACATACATACATGCATACATACATACATGCATACATACATACATGCATACATGCATACATACATACATACGTACATACATACATACGTACATACATACATATATATATGCATACATACATACATACGTACACACATACGTACATGCATACATACATACATACATACATACATGCATGCATGCATACATACATGCATGCATGCATGCATACATACATACATACATACATGCATACATACACACATATATACATGCATACATACATACATATGTACACACATACATACATACATACATACATACATGCATGCATACATACATACATACATGCATACATACACACATACATACATGCATACATACACACATATATACATGCATACATACATACATACGTACACACATACATACATACATACATACATACATACATACATACATGCATGCATACATACATGCATACATGCATACATACATACATACATACATACATACATACGTACATGCATACGTACGGCGAGCTTCTGTCAGTTTTTCTATACCAAATTCTCTCACGAAGCTTTGGATTTCCCAGGGTTATTTTAGAAGACACTTGGCTAAGGTACCATACAATGGAACTGATATATAACGTATATAATGTATTCATCTATATAGATATATTTAGGGGCCTGTAGAAAACCCGTTAAAATACCTTTGTCATCCATATGAAACGGCTGAGAAATAGAATTACTGGGACAAAATGTGTCCTATCTCAAACGACTAAACAGTTAAACATGCTCGTCAACAGACATCTTTCCTTGTCAGAAAAATAGCTGTCACTGATACCAATTGTTATTCTAATTTCTGTGATGTTAATCGATTTTCAAAAGACATTCAAAGACAACCACATGCTGCCATAAAATAGAATGGTAAAATTGTAAACAACCGCTGACATCATCGCTACCATCAATACCATCATCACTCACCATTTTTACATTCCCTATCTCCATATGAAAGAAACACACATATATATATATATGTATGTATTCGCGTCTTAAAATATTATATACATATATTCAAGTATGTCATACACGTCTTAAAATCAATTTAAAACCGCAGATTGAAAAGAAATTTTCCAATTTCTCTAAAATATCATCTGATAATCGACCATTTTTGAAGAGAGTGAAGGAAAAGTAACCCATCTTAACGTTAAAAGCTATCGACAATCGGTGGTGGCTTAATCGAAACATGTGAGACTCTACTTGTTGCTATACAGCTAGTATCACATTGAAAGAGCATTGTTGATGTACACAAATTGCTTACGGTAATGAAATAACTCAACATAAACAATGTAGGTGAGTATCCAAGTAGAAAAAAGTATCCTTTCATCTACAGGCACAAGGCCCAAAATTTTGGAGAGGGAGGGTGGATAGCCGATTATATTGAGGAGTGTTCAACCTCTACTTATTTTATCGACATCGGAAGGCCGGAAGACAAAGTTAGCTTGGCAGAATTTGAACTCAGAATAAATTACGATAGACATTTTGCCCGGTGTGCTAACGATTCTGCCAACTCACCGCTTTGAACTAGAAGAAAATATCAACATCCTGCGCTGCAGAAACGGCGGCCATCTAGATAATGTCGCTTGGATAAGGCTAAGAGTATTTCACTGTGAACCAACAATAACTCACGAAAAAGAAAATTGTCTAAAACAATAGAGATTTTACGATCCAAACGGATGCGGTGAAATTCATTTGAACAAACTGAAGTCGTTGAATAAGAAACCATGTCAGAGAAAGTATTATTCTAAAGAACCAGTATCAACGAACCAGTATCAACGACAGTTTCAGTCCACATGCTCTAAACCGGTGGCTGAAAGAAAGCTGCACACATTACATTACATTCACACACACAAACACACAGACTTGTGCGCACACATATCATAGTGATTGCTTTGTCTTCACAGATGATTACCGTCTCCGTGTGCTTCTTCTCGACAGTATCATTTCTGACTTTCCGTCCAAGACCTCTCAGGTGACTATTCAGCCCTTTGCAGATCTGCATCGCTTAAAGCAATAGTGACAGATGAAAGTTGTAACTTATTGTGCACTTTCAACAGGTTAGGTCAGCACACGTCGTCACTCCTCCATTGCCAATGGATGGAATGATAAATAATGTCACCATAAAGGGACACCTGTACGTCAGTGGAATATTGTCATAAACGTTTATACAACACACGTACCAATCTCTGAATCGCGCTGATTAGTACCTAATGATAGGCCGAAGTGAGATGACCAGTAATCACGTAAAACTGCTAGACAGTGTCCCTCTCCTAGAGAGATGGTGTGACAGCAGTTGAGGATCTTTACTCCCAGTGACTTTACTGCACGACCTGACACTAGCCAGGGTATTTCGGTAACCCCGTGCTCAGATGGATAATCATCACATATGCTACTGATCCCAGGAACCCTGACAGGTGCTACTACTCCGGGTCAAAGCAGATCATAGAACAGCAGTGGCAAAAAATTGTTTTCACACTCCTCAAAATCCCGGAACTCGCCAACCAGAGCGCCACTAACAGATGCAGTTTAAAGTCATGTTCAGGACATACATACACGCATACATACATACATACATACATACATACATACATACATACATACATACACACATACATACATACATACATACATACATACATACATACATTCGTATAAGATTTATTCTCGTGTTAGCAAGAAAACCGTGAAAATCCTTTTGTCGACAATATGAAATAGCTAAAGAATTACTGGGACAAAACCTACCCTATCTTAAACCATTTAACAGCTTAACGGCTACGACTGTTGGTATCTTTCATTGACCAAAAAAGTAACTGTCTCAGATTGTAGTTGTTATTTATAACTCCTGTGATGCTAATTGATTTTCAAAAGATATCTCCAAACAACTCTTTTGCTGCCATAGAAGTGAAAGAAAAAATTGTTAAAAAATGTAATAAATAAATAGAATAATAAATAAATTAATAAATAAATTAATAAGTTTCCTCTCAGGAAGATTTAAAATCGTTTTTGTCAAAGATCATGATGAAAGAAAATTATTTCAACAATAATGCATCATGGCTGAACAAGTCAGTAATGGTGAATTAATAGGAATTGTAAAACCCCAAACACTTTGAAAGTTAGTCAGACTGGGAGGTAAGTGAATAGTGGGAAACAGCACAGCAGGCTACTGGACAAAGCAATGCATACGAGATCCCATACTTTTATTGATAACAAATCATAGCATACATAAACATTGGGCTCTTTGATTCGTGGGGACCTTCAGGTAACTTTTCTTTTTAATCGCTTAGATAACCTCATTTGATCAAACCTTTTATCCTCAGTCAATATTAATCATGCTTCTATATATGTATGTGCAGGCATAAAACCTATTTTTTATGAAGGTATGGATGGTGAAAGACTTTAGCACTTAGTCAAGCATGCAAGTTTTCTATTCCATGTCATCCAACGGATAATTATCCAAGAGGAAAGCCGCTGCCGACTTGAATCCGATACAATTTGGTACCAATGTTGCGACGGGTTTCCTGTCAGATGTCAAAAAGCCAGAACAAATATCACAAGGCAGAAAGTTGTTACAAATACTGCAATGGATTGTATTTGTAACTCTATGGGCTTTGAGGATGATTACTATAACGATGAAAGTGCCTGTAAAATATTCAGGCAGAGTAATAACTTGGGTAACTTAGATATGTTTCAGCCAAAGATTGGCCCTGGCCATGTCTAACTTAATAGCACCGCCTGATAAGATCTGCTAAGTCATTTTAAAATCAAGTTTTGTGCTATCATGACCCATTCCAGTTGGTAGTTGTTGTTGACTAAGACGTATCTAGGTATAAGTAATCTTATCTGGTATCTGTTGAAGGAATTCGTGCAAGTTTCGCTTGAAGGTGGTGGGATTTTTTTCTTCTCTGGTTTGTATTGGGATAATGTTAAATAAAGCAGAGCTTTTGAAGAAAAGAAATTTAGTTGCAGTAGATTTATGTATTGTGATCCTGAATTGTGTAAGGGGCGTATGGCACGTGGTCCCAGCGACGGATGAATTTTGAATCTAATATTAAGGTAATTTGGGTAATGCTGATGATATATTCTCCACACTGGGCAAATAATGTAGCGCTCACAGTGGCGATACACACACACACACACACACACACACACACACACATAGATATATATAGTGAAGGTGCATGGCTCAGTGATTAGAGCGCCGAGCTTAAGATCTTGTGGTTGTGAGTTCGCTTCCCGGACCGGGCTGCGTGTTGTGTTCTTGAGCAGGACACTTTATTTCACCTTGCTCCAGTTAACTCAGCTGCAGAAATGAGCTGCGACGTCACAGGTGCCAAGCTGTATCAGCCTTTGCCTTTCCCTTGGATAACATCAGTGGTGTGGAGAGGGGAGGGTGGTATGCATGGCCATCCCAAAACAACCTTGCTCGGATTTCTGCCTCGGAGGGTAACTTTCTTGGTGCGATCCCCTGTTCATTGATAACCGAAGGGGATCTCCTCAACATATATATATATATATATATATATATATATATATATATATATGTATATATATATATATATATGTATATATATATATATATATATATATATATATATATATATATATATATATGTATATATATATATATATATATATATGTATATATATATATATATATATATATATGTATATATATATATATATATATGTATATATATATATATATATATATATATATATATATATATATATATATATATATATATGTATATATATATATATATATACATATATATATATATATATATACATATATATATATATATATATATATATATGTATATATATATATAATACAAAGAATATATATACATGTATACACACATATATGTACATGCTTACATCTACATGTGTATATACATGCATATCAGGGTACAGGACGTTAGAACAATAAACTACAGACAACGGAACGAACATATAGGAAAACGGAAAGCCACTTGGAATATCCCTTCATCAGCTGTCTCTATTCTATCTAGACGTTTCGAAGATAAGACAGAACGTACTCTAGAATAGTCTCTTCCTGAGTAGTGGATCAACCCACTACATAGAGGATTCCAAGGTGGCAAACACAAACCAAGACAGGAAAAAATGGACAGTGAAAACAACATTCAAAAGCCGTACGGCCAAACGCAAATCTGAGGTAGAACGCTAGTAGTTCGTCTTGCCTTCACAGCGGCTGGAGTGAAAAGAAAGTTGGCCACAGGTCACACGAGAGCAGGTATATATATATATATATATATATATATATATATATATATATATATATATGTATATATATATATATATATATATGTATATATATATATATATCTATGTATATATATTATATATATATGTATATATATATATATATCTATGTATATATATTATATATATATGTATATATATATATATATATCTATGTATATATATTATTTATATATATATATATATATATATATATATATATATATATGTATATATATTATATATATATACCCTGCACACTGTGCTCAGGCTCAGGAGGACCAGACGAATCACCAAGACAAGGCAGATGCCACCAGTGCTGTAGCCACTGATGAGGGATGCAATGACCATGGTGAATACAGTCAACGCTGCACCACAAACGACAAAGACAGGAGAGCAGACAAGAAGACGGTAAACACAAACAGGCTTCAAGCCCAAACACGTCACACAGAGAAAAAGAAAAAGAAACAGATCTGTAAATTCTACCTAAATGGTACCTGCTGGCACGGGGAAAAGGGACAAAACTGCAAATTTGCCCATCCCAAACACCACCAGCTAAACAAGGTAGATAACCACTTACAACAAAATAAGCGGGAGCGCAGAAAAGGGAGACCAGAAAGCTTAAATCTACGTACACATAATCCACCAAATACCAACAGGACTCACAAAGAGAGAAGTCCGTATATTCCTTCTGCTCCCAAAAAAGGCTATATGCAGAGGCTGTACGAACTGCAGTAGCTGAGCAGCAAGCTTTTTTAAGCTTGGCCCAGAAAATGGTACAACAGTTAACGTGGATGCAGAGGGTACAGAGTCAACGCCACACGAACCATTGTCCAAGACCACCACAGATGATGGATCAGGGATGGCCACCGCTAACACCAGGAACCCCTGCACAGATATCACACCCATATTCCTACTGAATATCCGGGGCCTATTACGAACAGGCGGCAAAGACAAGTTCCTATACTTGAAAGACCTAGTAACATGCAATCAAGCAATATGCATGGTGCTTACCGAAACGCATCTAACACCTAATATAGCAGATGCGGAGATAAATATACCAGAGTATGCCGTACCCCGAACAGACAGAAGGGATAGAAGTCATGGGGGAGTTGCAATGTACATCCGAGAAGATGTCACACCCCTACTACTACTATCACACTCAAACTCTGTATGTGATACTTTAATAGTACACATAAAACAAATTGATGTAGTTGTATGCTCAACATACCGTCCACCAAATACCGCAAAGCAGGAAGGTAAATTTGAGGACAGCCTCAGACGCATAGAAGAGGTCCTGACAAATCTGGACCAACACATCAATATACTTTTCCTAGGCGACTTTAACCTCCCAAATGTTAAATGGCCTGAAGGTCACATCCTCTCTGGGATGTCACTGCATGAACAAAGCCAGGCAAAATCATTGCTAGAACTATCCAACATGCTGTTCATGGAACAAGTGATACTCCAACCAACCAGGGGAAGCAATATTTTAGATCTCTGCTTCACAAACAATGTGAGCCTAATCCATAATGTGAAAATAACGCCCACGTCTCTCTCAGATCATAACATTATAGAATTAACTATGTATGGTCCTAGACAACCCACTGACACCCACCCCACCAGGAGGATTCAAGCAATATCCAACCTGAATTTCCACGGGGCGGACTGGAAGTCAATTCGCAGAGAGATTCGAAATCAAAACTGGCACGACAGCCTTTCTATACAAGACAATGACCTCAAACTAAGTCATTTTATGTCAACCATACAAGACATATGCACCAAATACGTGCCATATAGAAAGACCAGCAAACATGCCAATAGAATTCCTAGAGACAGGAAAATCCTTATGAGACACAGAACAAAGGTCTCAAACCAGTTAAATAGAGAACTGGAGGATAGGAAAAGGGCTAAATTAAAACTAACACTGTTAGAAATAGAAAACAAAATTAAACTCTCCCATGAAAAGGAGAGAGCAGAGAAGGAAAAGAGAGCAGTAGAAAGCATAAAAACAAACCCCAAGGCTTTCTATAGATTTGCAAAGGAGACTGCTACGGTGCAGTATAAGATAGGACCCCTGTTCCTGCCTAATGGCTCACTGACTGCAGATCCCACATGGATAAGTGAAGTGCTCAGTACACAATTCAAGAGTGTCTTCACCTCTCCTCTGAGTCACATGCAGATAAAGAACCCAGCTAATTTCTTTGACAATAGCACTCAGCAGAAGGGGACTGCATCCATTACCTACATCGACATTGAAGAGGAAGATGTGATAGCTGCCATAAATGAAATGAGCTCAAATTCGGCAACTGGCCCCGATGGTTTCCCAGCTGTCCTCTTAAAGTCGTGTAAACAAGAATTAGCAGGACCACTCCGGATACTCTTCCAGAGTTTCCTTGCAAATGGTAAACTTCCCAAAAAGCTGAAGGAAGGCACCATATGTCCTATCCATAAAGGTGGAAGCA
>NC_142930.1:105263521-105266021 GCF_046866305.1 Octopus bimaculoides | reverse complement strand
ATGTGTGTGTATACTCTCTTCAATGTACCCTTTTTGTATGTATACATAAATATACATAAATATATGTATATACATATATACATACATATATATAATACATACATATATTCATACATACGTGCGCACACACACACACACACACACACACACACACACACATATATATATATGTATGTATACATACACAGAGGCACACAAATACGCACACACACATACATCATTGTACATGTATATTGTCGTTTAACTTCTTTTCCATGCTTGAAAGTGTCAGACAGAAACTATTCATGCAGATTTTCTCCGCCCAGATGCCCTTCCTGTTACCAACTCTCTCTCTTTTCTAAGAAAGGTTACGAAAAATCCAGCACAGGTCACAAAAAGAGAGATTGCAATGGAACTTTTTTTTTACTTCATCTGGTCACGCCCTATTCAGCATTATTACGAAAGAAATGAAAACTATAAAACCTCATATTGTCCCGATTGTATAATGAACAAATTCCGTTAAAAATACCTAACGAACCACTGACATCTTGATATATCTTACCAGACAACTTTCTCACTGAGTGGGCTATAACATCTTACGTTTGTTTTTTGTCTTGATCTTGTCTCAGACATTGAACTGCGGCCATACTGGAGCACCACAATAAAGAGTTTCCGTCGAATAAATCGATCCCTATACTTATTTTTGAGAATGGTACTTACTGTATCGATGACTTTTGTCGAGCCCTAAGCTATGGGAGTCTAAACGAAGGAACACCGGTTCAAGAGAGTAAATACAGTTGGGAATATAAAGATTAAGCCAACAGAAAGTATTGAACAACAGTAATTTTCAAATAGGGTTAAAAGTTTCAAAAGACCACATATAAAACCTTATGAAATTTTATTCTAATCACGTTTTCTAACAACACATAAAATCACAACAAAATACTTTCTATCTCAATCAAGTGCAGCGAAACAAAAACTATATTCACGACTATGTTGAAGCTCATAAACATAAGCATTAAAATTCTTGAAATAACACAATAGCACTTAAGCAGCTGTATACTCTTATATTCTTATATCCCGTAATATGCAAACAAACTACACGGAGACAAAAATTAGTAGACACGCAAACATATATGTATGTATATATTTATGTATGTATACACACACACATTATATAAATACATACAAAAACATACATATACACACAACATAAATACGCATACATACAAATGTATGCAACGAATACATATACATATATATACAGGTGCCTATGGATAGATATATACATGCATATGTCACATATATATGTATATATATATATATATATATATATATATATATATATATATATATATATATATATATATATTTAAGTATGTATATGTATATATATGCAAAAATACAGAGTAGAGGAAATTGAAAATGCAAATCATTGGCAGTAAAACATATTCCCGAAAGCATTAACGAAGATTCTTCCTTTCTACTTCGAGAGTTTAAGTGTAGTTATAAAAATATTCCTTCTGTTGAAATGTAATTTCAATAAATTTCTATATCTTTGTGCAGCTGAGGATTGCTCTGCGTTTTACATTTGATGTAATGTTCACATTGCTTAACTAAAGAGAGTCGCATGAAACGATCGTACTGCATTAACTTTGGACATCCTTGTTGCTTATTTTGACTTTAATCACCCTATTTTGAAACTGTATGAATAATACCATACTTAATTCTGGTGCCTAAACTTAAGTACCATATTCACCTTGAATCTAAATTTCACACACACATACACACACACACACACACACACACACACACACACACATATATGCATTGATTGGGTTTACCAGCGGATGGTTTTTACACCATTTTACATATAGTCATGGTCAGGCTATTCAATTCACCTCAGGTTCGGTTCGGATGCGTGATGTTGATAAGTCACAAAAATGATGAAACATCGATAACCATCACTCCTCATTGGAACACAGGGTGAGTGGTCTTGCTTGTCTATCACTGTTTTTAGGTGTTTTAAGATCTGGTGCTGTGAAAGAGCCATCTCCAGCGCCTCAATTCGCAGCTGACCGGTGAAGAATCAAAGCACATACATCAAATATGTGAGTTCGGTATTATATACAAATATGTATGTATGTATGTATGTATGTATGTATGTATGTATGTATGTATAAATGTATGTATGTATATATATAAATAATAAATGAGTATAATCATATATACGTACATGTATGTACATACTTACATCTACCTGTATATATAGATGAATATCTGGGTACAGGACGTTGCAAAAAAAACATGGACAAAATGATAAACAGAGTACAGAAAACACACAGGCTACATAGAGAACATTTCCTTCATCAGCTGCCACCATTCTAAAACTAAGCGTTTCGAAGTGTTAGGGTAGGACGCATCGTTAGAATGGCTCTTCCCACGGACCACAAATTAAATTTGTATCATGGGGGAATGTAGTGGCGGATAGACAACAAGACAGGAAATCGAAACAGTGAAA
>NC_142930.1:105241021-105258521 GCF_046866305.1 Octopus bimaculoides | reverse complement strand
TATGGGTATAGTAGACTGGAATGATATACATCAATGTACATAAAGTATTTTTGCAACTAGCAGAGTGTCAGAATATGGTATAATACATTATTTATTACTAAAGTGACACCAAATTATGGTTAATCGAGATAAAGAATTATTCATTTATTGATCTAAGTGGTAAAGTTCATTTGTGTGGGTTTAACAATCAAGTGCAAGATAAGGTATAATTAATTAGCATATGGTAACGACTTGTATTTAAGACGCAAGCATCGATGGGTATCAAGTATTTCTATAAATAACAGAATGTATGAATATAGATTTATACGTTATCTATCACTTAGGTGAAAACAAATCATGGTTAAGAAGGTAGGGACTTATTCAATTGTATTAATTTAAGTAATAAAATGTCTGGATATGGTCTAATACATTATCTGCTGCTAGGGTAAGATCAAATTATGATTAACTAAGGAAGTAAATTATTCAGTTCTATTGATCTAGGTTATAAATTTTACTAATGCAGGTGCAATAATTAAGTGTAAGGTTAGGTATAACTAGCATACAGAAAAAAATTGTATTAAGACGCTCACATTATTGTGTAATAAGTATTTTTACAGCAACAACATGTTTGAATACAGTCTAATACATTATCTATTACTTAGCTGGGACCCATTTATAGTTAATCAAGCTAGGGGATTTTTCAGTTACATTGATCTAGGTTAAGAAGAAAGGAAAGGATAGGTATTCACAGAAGTTGTGGTTATTAAAGGTTTTAAAGTTGATCGTTTATGTGTTCTGAGGGAAATTCAAAATACTCACAGGAAATTGTAGATATTCTAGTCTTTGAGAGTTATTTTTCAGTTGTCCTGCTGGGTTGTATTAGTGTTTCTGTGTCTTCAGCTGCTGGCAGGTCAGAACAGCGAAGAACACGTCCAGCTGCTGTCACGTCCAGCTGCTGTCACGTCCAGCTGCTGTCACGTCCAGCTGCTGTCACGTCCAGCTGCTGTCACGTCCAGCTGCTGTCACGTCCAGCTGCTGTCACGTCCAACTGCTGTCACGTCCAGCTGCTGTCACGTCCAGCTGCTGTCACGTCCAGCTGCTGTCACGTCCAGCTGCTGTCACGCCCAACTGCTGTCACGTCCAGCTGCTGTCACGTCCAACTGCTGTCACGTCCAGCTGCTGTCACGTCCAGCTGCTGTCACGTCCAACTGCTGTCACGTCCAGCTGCTGTCACGTCCAGCTGCTGTCACGTCCAGCTGCTGTCACGTCCAGCTGCTGTCACGTCCAGCTGCTGTCACGTCCAGCTGCTGTCACGTCCAGCTGCTGTCACGTCCAGCTGCTGTCACGTCCAGCTGCTGTCACGTCCAACTGCTGTCACGTCCAGCTGCTGTCACGTCCAGCTGCTGTCACGTCCAACTGCTGTCACGTCCAGCTGCTGTCACGTCCAGCTGCTGTCACGTCCAGCTGCTGTCACGTCCAGCTGCTGTCACGTCCAGCTGCTGTCACGTCCAGCTGCTGTCACGTCCAACTGCTGTCACGTCCAGCTGCTGTCACGTCCAGCTGCTGTCACGTCCAGCTGCTGTCACGTCCAGCTGCTGTCACGTCCAACTGCTGTCACGTCCAGCTGCTGTCACGTCCAGCTGCTGTCACGTCCAGCTGCTGTCACGCCCAACTGCTGTCACGTCCAGCTGCTGTCACGTCCAACTGCTGTCACGTCCAGCTGCTGTCACGTCCAGCTGCTGTCACGTCCAACTGCTGTCACGTCCAGCTGCTGTCACGTCCAGCTGCTGTCACGTCCAGCTGCTGTCACGTCCAGCTGCTGTCACGTCCAGCTGCTGTCACGTCCAGCTGCTGTCACGTCCATATTATTATTATTATTATTGAGTGAGAGAGCAGTGCATGCCATCAAAGTGAAACTGGGGTAAAATATACGAAGCCCAAAATATACCCATCATGACTACCCGTCTGATAAGGGTACACCAGGCACATGCATCACAACCATATGTGCACGACATGGTGATCTCATATCAAGATAAACAGCGCATGGCCTCGCAGGTGGGACCCAGATAGTATTTTCTTCAGTTCGAGTAGCCCATCCACCTCAAAACGTCCCTGAATAAGGTTCGTTTAAGGTTGTTGAGCAAAACACCCATATTTCCAAAGGTGAATTATTCAAACCACAAAGAATTCCTCTCAACACATGGCTATGATACTCCCCCACTACTTCTGCTCATGATCAGAGATGCACATATCGTCAGCCACCAAGGGACATGCTCAACTGGTTAAGGTCAAACAACTGACAAGCAAATCTGTGGTATTAAGCAGAATATTTGCTGTAGCCCATCTTTTTATACCAAGACAAAACAATGTACATGATAACACTTCCAATCATTTAAGATCAGAAGCCATGA
The DNA here is from genome assembly GCF_046866305.1 of Octopus bimaculoides. Taxonomy (NCBI): domain Eukaryota; kingdom Metazoa; phylum Mollusca; class Cephalopoda; order Octopoda; family Octopodidae; genus Octopus; species Octopus bimaculoides. Next base: position 105,256,131 of record NC_142930.1, on the reverse strand, counting down.
GAGCCACTGCCTGGTACTGCATCCGGGCATTTATTATTATTATTATTATTATTATTATTATTATTATTATTATTATTATTATTATTATTACACACGTACGCACACTTATATAAAAATTCCCAATAAGTGTGAGTTACAATGGAATGGAATTGATATTTTACACCATCATTACTCTGAGTTACACATTATCCTTTCTTTCCAAAAAAGACGGAACATTTTATCATGATTTACTTGCTCATTTTATAAAGATATCACATATTTGGTAAAATGTGACTTATACTTCTGGTGATTCTAAAATTTGAAGTTTAACATTGAAAAGATTTAGATATAATGATAAGAAATTAAAGCTGACTAAATGGGGGAAATGTGAGATGAATAAAAGCAAATATAAATAACATATAGAAATATGAGATAAAGAAAGAGACTGTACGCGGTCGGTAATTCACCGAAAAATAATAACTATCACTAGTTAACAAGGATGGCGTTAGGCCTCAAGATTATGTAATTGTTATGACTTGTAATTGAAAGAAGTAGAGAGAGAGAGAAGAGAGAGAGAGAGAGAGAGAGAGAGAGAGAGAGAGAGAGAGAGAGAAGGTTGTTGTTGTTCTTTACATTTTCGTTGCGTTTATCTCCACATGTACATCCACATCTGTAACAACCTTGACAGCTAATACATCTACCTTTTTTGCAAGTACATGATAATTCTGACATAACTGCCGATTGGGTGAAGCAAAATCAAAATCTGGACTACCTGTGTTATATATATATATATATATATATATATATATATATATATATATATAAAGGACACAGGTTTCGTGTGTCACATAGCTAGCTAGAGGCGATGGCTTCTTGGAGCTAATTCACGGCAGCTTTCGTCCTAATTTTGGGACTGCCATGTTGGCTTGGCGATAACTATTAATTTCCAGTACCGCTGCCGTAGTCTCCTTTAGAGAGACTTAGAAATATTAATAACTCTATTTCTGAAAACCAGTGGATAGATTCCACTGAAATTAGATAAATAACCTTCGAGCAGATAGTCAGCAGCGCCGCCTGGCTAAGGCTTGGCTGCTCTGCATTGACAAGGGGCAACACCCTGAAACTAGTCTAGTCTGCAGATGCCAAACCAGCAGGGGGACACTGCTGACCTCCCCTGTTCGAAGGTTATAAAGGACACAGGTTTCGTGTGTCACATAGCTAGCTAGAGGCGATGGCTTCTTGGAGCTAATTCACGGCAGCTTTCGTCCTAATTTTGGGACTGCCATGTTGGCTTGGCGATAACTATTAATTTCCAGTACCGCTGCCGTAGTCTCCTTTAGAGAGACTTAGAAATATTAATAACTCTATTTCTGAAAACCAGTGGATAGATTCCACTGAAATTAGATAAATAACCTTCGAGCAGATAGTCAGCAGCGCCGCCTGGCTAAGGCTTGGCTGCTCTGCATTGACAAGGGGCAACACCCTGAAACTAGTCTAGTCTGCAGATGCCAAACCAGCAGGGGGACACTGCTGACCTCCCCTGTTCGAAGGTTATAAAGGACACAGGTTTCGTGTGTCACATAGCTAGCTAGAGGCGATGGCTTCTTGGAGCTAATTCACGGCAGCTTTCGTCCTAATTTTGGGACTGCCATGTTGGCTTGGCGATAACTATTAATTTCCAGTACCGCTGCCGTAGTCTCCTTTAGAGAGACTTAGAAATATTAATAACTCTATTTCTGAAAACCAGTGGATAGATTCCACTGAAATTAGATAAATAACCTTCGAGCAGATAGTCAGCAGCGCCGCCTGGCTAAGGCTTGGCTGCTCTGCATTGACAAGGGGCAACACCCTGAAACTAGTCTAGTCTGCAGATGCCAAACCAGCAGGGGGACACTGCTGACCTCCCCTGTTCGAAGGTTATAAAGGACACAGGTTTCGTGTGTCACATAGCTAGCTAGAGGCGATGGCTTCTTGGAGCTAATTCACGGCAGCTTTCGTCCTAATTTTGGGACTGCCATGTTGGCTTGGCGATAACTATTAATTTCCAGTACCGCTGCCGTAGTCTCCTTTAGAGAGACTTAGAAATATTAATAACTATATATATATATATATATATATATATATATATATATATATATATATATATGTTAATGGTTTAGAAGCTTACATTAAGACAACTTATGAGGGACACATTTCTACATGTAATGTCACAGATAAAGAGTTTTCTTTATCCATCTCTGGAGCAGAAATGAAACAATGTGGTGTTTGTTGCTTCCCCAAGCATGTAATACAATACATTAAACGGCATGTGTGCCCAGAACATGAAATGCTATTGAATGATGCTATGGAAAAAATTATATCTTTTATTTGGTCATCGTGTGAGAGTACTTAATCAACGCAATAGGATTGATGAAATAATGTTCAATTTACGTTTAGAAGATGCTATGGTTGTTATGGATTTCAAAATGAAATTCGAAGCTATATACTGTAGGGAAAAAAACTACAGATTTTTACGGTAAGAAAGGGTCATCGTGGCATGGAACCATGATGTATACAAGATACACCGATGAAGAACGGTGTAATATTGAAAATTTAAAGGATTATCGTATCACTTACTTCGATCACATTTCTACCGGGGATAGTAAGCAAGACTATGTGGCTGTTATGTCCTATTTTGATGCAAGTATGTAGACAAATATCGACCAAATTCCATACATTCAAAATCTTTATGTACAATCTGACAAAGCAAGATGTTATAAGAAGGGAAACTTATTATTTACATTATATAAAATTTCAGATAAATACAACCTTAAACTTTGTACTTTTGTACACAGTAGTGTACAAGATGGTGTACAAGAAAATATGGAGATAATTAGAAAATTTAAAAAAATATTGGTGATCATATGGCAGTACAGTTTGATTCGACAAGAAATTTCGTTTCAGTTTATGAAAATTCGAACTTACCATTGACAGCAACATACAACGTTATCAATGAGTGCGAATGTGTGTATATGAGTTTGTGTGTATAAGTATGTATGCATGTTTGTGTATGTGTATATGAGTGTTTATCCCCTGCCATCGCTTGACAACCGATATAGTTATGTTTACATTCATGTAGCTTAGAGATTAGGCAGAAGAGACCGATTAACTAAGTGCCAGCCTAAAATAAGTACTGGGATCAATTTATTCAATTAAATATTCATCAAGGCGGTGGTCCAGCATGGCCCCAGTCTAATGACTGAAAAGTGTAAAGGATAAAAATAAAAGGAAAATAGTATATATCACGTGGATCGGTCGGGCTGACTGGCACTGAGTCAGCTCCACTGTCTAGAGCATTCGCTCTATTCCCGTTGTGTTCTTGCCATTCTCCTCTACATTGTTCCAAGCATCATTTTCCTACCTGATTGGTCTCTTCCGTTCGGGCGGGTACCACTCGGCAACTGCACTTGTCCACCGATTGTCTGTGAAATTGGTTGATCCTCGAGAGAGTCATGAGTTGGTTACCTCTCCTGTCAGTATATGTATGTCCTTGAACTCTTCTTACAGCATTAAGTGTATTTTAACTCTTCTTTCTTGCTATGTAGGTACTTCGGCACCCTTAAGTAGACTTAGTGAGGACTGAATTTTTACTATACTGTATCACATCGGCATTGGTGTTATATATATATATATATATATATATATATATATATATATATATATATATATATATATATATATATATATATATATATATATATATATATGCATATATATATATATATATATATATATATATATATATATATATATATATAACAGCAGGGATAAAGACTTGTACTCAATAAATGGAGCCTATATGACTGAGGCCATTATTTAGGAAGCCATCGTAAATTCCACGAACGCTAATAATACAGTTTCATCCAAGAGACATGTAGGTCTCACAGAGGGAAATTTGAAAGGAAAATTCAATAATCACAGGTTATGCTTCAGAATAAACGGATTTCCAAATTATCCAGTTAGAAATGGTTAAAATATATAACTTAAAAGAACAAGGTGTCAACTACAGGATTAACTGGAAATCTTAGCCAAATGTAAACCTTATACCAACGGCAGTGGCAAGTGCGGTCTTTGTAATATAGCAAGATGGCTCCTCTGGAAAAGTTCCTTGGACCCCGCTACATGTTTAAAACCAAGAACTGAACTTCTTGGATCATGTCTACATGTAACAAATTACCTGTTACGGTTTTGGGTCCCCCAAGATCATGGCTAGATGCACATTTCTACTATGTTTCTGCACAAGCTTTCCATTAATTTTTAATTTTTAACTATTTATTTTTTATATACATTTTTCATTTACTCCTTTTTCCTTTTTAATTGTGTGAGTGTGTGCGTATGTATGTATATGTATATGCATGTATATATATCATATGTATAGTTAAATAGATACGCACATATACATGCACCCACATACACACACACGCGCATATATATATATATATATATATATATATATATATATATAAAACAGCAGGGATAAAGACTTGTACTCACTAAATGGAGCCTATATGACTGAGGCCATTATTTAGGAAGCCATAGTAAATTCCACGAACGCTAATAATACAGGCGCAGGAGTGGCTGTGTGGTAAGTAGTTTGCTTACCGACCACATGGTTCCGGGTTCAGTCCCACTGCGTGGCACCTTGGGCAAGTGTCTTCTACTATAGCCTCAGGCCGACCAAACCCTTGTGACTGGATTTGGTAGAAGGAAACTGAAAGAAGCCTGTCGTATATATGTATATATATATATGTATGTGTGTTTGTCCCCCCACCATCGCTTGACAACCGATGCTGGTGTGTTTACGTTCCCGTAACTTAGAGGTTCGGCAAAAAGAGACCGCTAGAATAAGTACTAGGCTTACAAAGAATAAGTCCTGGGGTCGATTTTCTCGACTAAAGGCGGTGCTCCAGCATGGCCGCTGTCAAATGACTGAAACAAGTAAAAGAGTAAAAGAGAAAAAGAGAGTTGTGAGTATGTGTATGTTTGTATGAATATATATGAGTGTAAGACTGTGTCCGGTTCACATGTGCGACTTTCATGCACATGCTCTTTTCATTTATACGGATATATGCATATGTTTGCATATATGCGGGTGTGTGAATGTATGTCTGTATACATATACATATATTTATACGTATAAATGTCTAAAATATATATGTACTATGTTACGTGTATGCATCTAAGTACCAATATGTATATGATGATGAGTTTGCGTACACACACACACACACATACACACACACACATACACACACACACACACACACATACACACACACACACATATATTAAGATTCAGCTGAATTAGGTACTTAAGTTGAAGCATATATATATATGCTTATATGCATATATATACATACATACATACATACATACATATATATATATATATATATATATATATATATATATATATATATATATATATATATATATATATATATATATATATGCATACACCAGCACCTACACCATCATCCAAACACCTACACATGCACACACGCATACGTCAAGGTCACCAGCCCCCTTCCACACGCACATACACGCTCTCACATACACATGCACGCGCACCTTCGTTTTGGGATCACCACCACTTTATTATCGTCCCTTCTTCCTAGCTTTCCTGTGTGACCTCTCTGTCTGGCATTCGCCATGATAGATCGCTAGCCACTAATACCTTTTCTATTTTCTCTCCCTGTTTATTTGTGTGTTCCTTTCTGTCGAAGAGTGTAGGCTCGAAGCATAAAAGACTTCCTCACTTCCCGAGTGTTAAACTAATACATCTGTTTGTTGTTTACACAACCATCTTCGTCTCTTGCTTTTTGTAAACTCTCACTGTATATCTATCTATCTATCTATCTATCTATCTATCTATCTATCTATCTATCTATCTATCTATCTATATGTGTTTGTATTGTTGAAATTTACAGAAGAACAATAGATGAAGACAGCTGTATAAACAGCAAGGAGGTGTTTTAGTTGAATGCTCGAGAAGGTGACAAAGTTTTTTGCGTTTCGAGCCCACGCTCTTCAACAGACAGGAACACGAGGAAATAAACAGAGAGAGAATAAAAGAAACTTGTGGGTTTAGCCGTCAATTTATGTGCCTGTATGTCTGTATATATATTCTTACTTTCCATTTATATATGTACATGATTATACACATATATGTGTGTATGTATGTATATATATATATATATGCATACACACACACACGCGCGTGATTGAGCGTGCGTGCGTGTGCTTGTATGCGCGCGTGTAAACGTTAATATATGGATGCAAAATACAATGTGTGATTTTTATACTACATAGAGTGCTAATGTCATATAACGTGGACAATTTATTCTTACCAATATTTGCCTTTGTGTATGACCTTCAACGCGTTTCCTTTCCTATAATTAAATATGACAAATGTTTTTCTTGAGTTTTCGATATATAAACGTAAAACTATATGCGATCTCATCTGTTCTGAAATCGCCAGAAGTTGTTTACATTATCTTTAACATCTTCTATAAGCCACTTTTTATTATTATCTTTCCTTTCTTATGTATTTGCAACTAACTTCACTGAGGATTTCTCAGACAGTTGTTTCCGTTTTGTTTTCAGTCCATTAGAAAAACACAAATCGAAACAAATCTGTTTCCCATATGATTGTTACTGGTTGACTTATATAATCAACTACACCGATATTTTCTTTGAATATATTTGCTTCAGTTTTGTCAAATCATTCCCCGCCAAAATTCTTTAGTTTAAACACATGGTATGCTCATAGTTAGCATCCATTATAGGGGAGACAATCTCTCCCAGATAAAGATAAGTTGATGCGGATTTAAAAGTTTGGAATTTACATCAACATATGTGTAGAAAGTATACACGTTTAATATATTTTTCATCACTATTTGTTATTATTCAATCTCGAAGGAGGGACGCACAGATATATATCTAAATTTGACGGACACAATGATCTACCAAATGTATTATCCTTCCTCTACTGGTTGCTTATACTTGACATTTTGCGAACTATATCTGCCAACATCACGAAATAATTCCGAGCATCCACAAACACCTGTCAGACCTGTAACACAATACCTCCCTACTTAATATATATATATATATATATATATATATATATTTATAAAGATAAAAGATAATGAGAAAGCATAGGCAATTATCTGGGAGATAATTAGTAGAGCCAAAACCGTATAGTAGAAAAAGGTGTAAATTAGAAGAAATTTATCAAATTCTTACATCAGAATTTAAATTAACAAACCACATGCAGGAAAGCGCAATAGGATGTGTTCATCAATCGAAGTATACCTTTAAGAGATTTAAATAATCGTATGATACGTCCTACTAAAATTAGAATCAGAATTAAGTAAGCCATAGCAAATAAAGAACTTAATTAGATCTAAATTCGTACATAAATTAAGGTTAATTTTAAAGAGTTGAAAACGAATTATAAGTTGAATAAAATTAACTATAACAAAAAAATATTGAATTAATTTAAAAATTAGCAAATAAATAGTATTCCCATATATTATTATTATTATTATTATTATTATTATTATTATTATTATTATTATTATTATTATTATTATTATTATTATTTCAAAAAGGATTGACGTAACTCTTCACAAAGGTAAACAGTCAAGACGAAGAGCGCGATTCGATTGTAAGATATTTTATTAGTTGATCGATATTTCAACAGTTCGTCTGTCTTTGTCAAGTTCAAAATAAGAAGTGATAAAAATTCAAAATTACAGAAATTTAAACGTAAAGTATGAACGCGTTTATTACTGTTCTTATTCTAACTCATAACCGTGCGTGTGCTTATTTGGCAAAACTAAAAATGACTATCCCGAAATAAAACAATACCTGCCTCAACACACGATTTCACATCAGATATTTTGCAACACAAATTCATAAACGTATATATGTAATAAATTAATAAATATCAGAAGAGATTTACACATCCAAGTTTTATTGTACAGTTAATCACATCTTTCCTTGTCAGGACCTACACACGTTTCCGCTGTTAGCCGGTACACACTGCAAATTGTGCGTCTTGGTGTTAATTACCGGTGCTGCTTCATCATGATTATATTTAACTGTAGTTCGGATATCATCTGAATAGCGTATATGCTCAACCAAAATTATTCTTTTGTGTGGTGTTAGCGTTACTAAAAAATAGTCATATATCTTGAACTTTTAACCTGGCCATCAAGGAATTCACTACAACCAAGTATCTTAAATTTGCGATGTTTTTAAGGTTCTACTTCCTATTCTAGCTTCCCATTCCATCGATGTAGAATATTATTCTTATTTTATTCAAATGCATCAAGTTACTTCGTTTGTTGACGTTATTATTATTATTATTATTATTATTATTATTATTATTATGTTTTTTTTCTTCAAATTTTCTTCCATTTCTCGCCGAGTGTTTTCCGTACACCTAGGGCAGAGAAGCTCATTGTATGCATTCCCAGTTTACACACGCAAATTCACAGGTAAAATATGTATGTAAAAAAAAAAAAAAAATAATAAATTCATGAATGGATGTTGTTTTCACAGCGATAAAGCTCTTCTCAGTACACCAGTTGTTCCAGTTAACACGATGTTTTGCATTTCCTGTAGGGATGGTAGGCCTGGTATCATTTTCAAATAGGTTTCAGTACCTTATTATTATTATTATTATTATTATTATTATTATTATTATTATTATTATTATTATTATTATTATGTTCTTTTTCTTCTTTCTTCAAATTTTCTTCCATTTCTCGCCGAGTGTTTTCCGTACACCTAGGGCAGAGAAGCTCATTGTATGCATTCCCAGTTTACACACGCAAATTCACAGGTAAAATATGTATGTAAAAAAAAAAAAAAAATAATAAATTCATGAATGGATGTTGTTTTCACAGCGATAAAGCTCTTCTCAGTACACCAGTTGTTCCAGTTAACACGATGTTTTGCATTTCCTGTAGGGATGGTAGGCCTGGTATCATTTTCAAATAGGTTTCAGTACCTTATTATTATTATTATTATTATTATTATTATTATTATTATTATTATTATTATTATTATTATTATTATTATTATGTTCTTTTTCTTCTTTCTTCAAATTTTCTTCCATTTCTCGCCGAGTGTTTTCCGTACACCTAGGGCAGAGAAGCTCATTGTATGCATTCCCAGTTTACACACGCAAATTCACAGGTAAAATATGTATGTAAAAAAAAAAAAAAAATAATAAATTCATGAATGGATGTTGTTTTCACAGCGATAAAGCTCTTCTCAGTACACCAGTCGTTCCAGTTAACACGATGTTTTGCATTTCCTGTAGGGATGGTAGGCCTGGTATCATTTTCAAATAGGTTTCAGTACCTTATTATTATTATTATTATTATTATTATTATTATTATTATTATTATTATTATTATTATTATTATTATTATTATGTTTTTTTTCTTCAAATTTTCTTCCATTTCTCGCCGAGTGTTTTCCGTACACCTAGGGCAGAGAAGCTCATTGTATGCATTCCCAGTTTACACACGCAAATTCACAGGTAAAATATGTATGTAAAAAAAAAAAAAAAATAATAAATTCATGAATGGATGTTGTTTTCACAGCGATAAAGCTCTTCTCAGTACACCAGTTGTTCCAGTTAACACGATGTTTTGCATTTCCTGTAGGGATGGTAGGCCTGGTATCATTTTCAAATAGGTTTCAGTACCTTATTATTATTATTATTATTATTATTATTATTATTATTATGTTCTTTTTCTTCTTTCTTCAAATTTTCTTCCATTTCTCGCCGAGTGTTTTCCGTACACCTAGGGCAGAGAAGCTCATTGTATACATTCCCAGTTTACACACGCAAATTCACAGGTAAAATATGTATGTAAAAAAAAAAAAAAAAAAAAAAAAAATTCATGAATGGATGTTGTTTTCACAGCGATAAAGCTCTTCTCAGTACACCAGTCGTTCCAGTTAACACGATTTTTTGCATTTCCTGTAGGGATGGTAGGCCTGGTATCATTTTCAAATAGGTTTCAGTACCTTATTATTATTATCATTATTATTATTATTATTATTATTATTATTATTTTTTGTAATTATTACTATTTGTAATTGCACTAATACCCATAACGATGACACTTAGGAAAGGTAGGATGGGTTACCGATGTGAGAAGAAAGGCCCATCATTGAACCATCTTCTGTTTATGGATGACCTGAAATTGTTTGGGAAATCTGAAAAACAGATAGTTTCCTTAACCAAAATAGTTCAGAAGTGTGATAGGGACATCGATATGGAATTTGGGATTACCAAATGCTCAATACATAATATGAAAAGAGGGAAGAAAGTAGCCTGCAGAGGATTGCGGTTACCATCAGGAGAGACCATGGGTGAACCCGACAGTAGTGAGTATAGATATTTAGAGATTTTGGAGCTGGATGACATTCTACACAGAGAAATGCAAATCATGTTCAGCGAGACGTATCAAAAAAGGGTGAAGATGGGGTTGAAATCCAACCTGAATGCCAAACATTTGATTACCGCAATGAATATCTGGGCAGTTGCGGTGGTCAGATATTGTGCGTCCATCCTCAAATGGACTAAGGAAGAAATATCAACACTGGATAGAAGGACAAGAAAGTTGATGACGCTGCATGGGGCGCTACACCCTAAAGCAAACGTTAAAAGGCTGTATATGAAAAGAAAGAATGGTGGCAGAGGACTAATTAGTATAGACCTTTGTATAGGTGGTGAAAGGAGAACGCTTGTCGAGTGTTTGATAAATAGTGATGAAGACCTGCTGCAAAATGCCGTGAAAGATATGGGTGTAAATGCAGATGAAATGATGGGCAAGGAAGAGTTTAACCAAAGAGCTGAGGAGAAGAGAAAAGATCTTCTTAAAATGAGAATGCATGGACAGTTTGAAAGGAATACACAGGACGTTAAAGACAATACAGCATCGTGAACATGGCTTGATCGAGATGATTTGAAGCGTACCAGCAAAAGCCTGATTTATTGCTGCACAAGACCAAGTTCTCGCTACCAAGTTAGTGAAGTGTAACATCTATAAAACTTCTGAAACCCAGAAATGGAGACTCTGTGGAAAAAGTGGGGAAAATGTGATCCACTTGGGGCACAAAAAGAATACAAGCGCCATCACAATAAAGTGTGTGTGTGCATCTTCATTGGTTTTTATGACGTAAATATCAATATGAAGTAACAGAGAACTGGTATGGTCATGTACCTAGTTAAGTTATGCAGGGGGATGCAAAAGTAATGCTACTCTGGGACTAAGATCTTCAGACGGATCGTGTAATCGAATACCGTCGGCCAGATATATATTGTCATAGTGAATAAGAGAGACAAATACAGTCAGACCATAGATGTAGCCATACTAAATTACATGAATGTTGTGAGTAAAGAGGTTGAAAAAATCACCATGTACTCCGAATCGTAAGTGGAAATGGCAAGACTGTATGGAATGCGAGAGGGTAATATAAAAGTGATACCAGTGGTGATCGGAGCGTTGGGCTCAATCCCAATGAAACTTCAAGACTTCTTAAGGCAACTGGAAATTCCATGCAAGATTGATGCCTTGCAAAAAGCAGCCTTATTGGGCACAGCGCACATCTTAAGGAAAATATTATCTGTCTGAGGTCCTTGTTTTGACTTGACAGATGACGAAAGACTCTGGTACATTTTTACCTACACTGTGTTACGAAGGATTAATAATAATAATAATAATAATAATAATAGTCAAGACGAAGAGCGCGATTCAATTGTAAGATATTCTATTAATTGAACAATATTTCAACAGTACGTCTGTCTTTGTCAAGTTCAAAATAAGAAGTGATAAAAATTCAAAATTACAGAAATTTAAACGTAAACTATGAACGAGAGCAACCAGCGTCTATACATTGATGAAATGACATCAACAGTTTTTAAGTTACAATTTTATAACAGGCGAAAAGAAAAAGACAGAAAAAATAGAGAAAAGAAGACGACAGAAAAAAAGGAAACAAAAAGAGAGAAAGAAGAATATTCAATCAAACAGTTTTGTATAAATTTGATGATATTCTCCTGTCATCTTATTCATTCCTCTTGGGCGTGATGTTAATAACCCACAAACATATTTCTCCTCATACATTCTGAGAAGTGAAAGTGGAACAGATTCAGAATATTTTCTGAGAATATGCAGTTTCAAATCTTCAAAATTGCAGCCGCTTGAAACGAAATATTAAGCAAGTTCTGTAGAAATTCTGTTATCGTGCCTGACGTCGAATCTGTGCCCATTAAACCTTTTGTTTAATCGTTCTGTTGAACAACCAACATCAATTAAGTTGTGTTCGTGCATTCTGCAGCGTATACCAAATGGGAAACTTTATATGTTCCACCTTCTGTATAAATCATAACATTTAATGACATACAAAAGCATTTGCATGTTTCCAGTAATCCCCCATGTCAGTACAAATCCGTTTTATCCTAAAAGATTCCCACACGGCGTCAGACACCACATAGAGGTCTACATCAAGTACCTGGAGGAGGTAGTATTGCCCTGAGTCAAAAGAGTGGCTGCTGGAAGACCCCATGTCTGGCAACAAGATACTGCACCAAGCCACACAAGCGGGAGAACCCAGTCATGGCTGCCAGACAATTTCTGCGGCCACATCACTCCTAACATCTGGCCACCTAACTCCCCACGCTGCAATTCCCTTTATTATGTGTGGGGCACAGTTGAGCGAGAGACCAACGAAACTCCATGTAATAGCAAAGATGAACTGAAGGCAATGCTTATGGCAGCATCCACCAACTTAAAAACAAGGAAACCGCATTGAAGAGTTGCAGGAGATTTCGAAGTCGTCCGGAGACCGTGGTTAAAGCTAATGGCGATTTTAGTGAATAAATTTAATCTTTTGTATTTCAAGATATTATTTTATAATTTTGGTAAATATATCTGTTAAAATAAGAAGTCAGTGTTGTTTTCATTTTTGCGTAATTTTAACGACAATATATTCACCGCACCATGTATGTACACACACACACACACACACACACACACACACACACACACACACACACACACACACACACGCACACACACACACACACACACACACACACACACACACACACACACACACACACACACACACACACACACACACACACACACACACACACACACACACACACACACACACACACACACACACACACACACACACACACACACACACACACACACACACACACACACACACACACACACACACACACACACACACACACACACACACACACACACACACACACACACACACACACACACACACACACACACACACACACACACGCGCGCGCGCGCGCGCGCGCATATATGTATATTTACGCATATATATTGGCACTGGATATCTTCCGTTGCTTGTGTCTGGATCATGCCAGTAGGTTTGAAAAGTTTTAGTGAGGTGCGGTGCATAACTTATTGGACCTAAAACTTTAGATTTTGCAATCGCCAGTAAGGCGACTATCCAATGCCTTGTTCAGTAAGTGAGTGCTGCAGAGAACATGGAAGCTGCGGAAGCAAACCCGGGTGAAGTCGACTGCTGGTCGCTGGTGGTGTTTTGGGTAATGGTCATGGACAAAGGTCAGTGATGGTCTTACTCGGTTACAAGTGGACAACAATCACACACACACTCACAAACACACACGCCCACACATGCACCACATACACACACACACGCGCACACACACACACACACATACACACACACACACACATGATTCTAATTCATATATTTATATAATGTGGGATCCACAATATTTATTAAATAAATATTACCAGATCAAGGCCATCAAATGAAGCACTACTTTGTGGTTTTCCCTGCAAGAATCAGAAATCGAATCTCCCTAATTTTCCAATATATCATTTTAAATTAAAAACGCTTTCGGAAAACTTAACTATACTGTGTCTTAAAAATAAAATGATCGATTGGTTACAAGTGGACTGCCTTTTGATTATAGGTCTGTTTAATCAGAGCTAATCAGTATCTAAATAACATCTTTTGCTTTAAATTAGTTGATTAAAAAAAACCGTTTTGCAAAATGTCGTTTCAATAGTTATCTAGTGTAGTTTAGTTACGCGAGATTATCTCTTAAAACTGGATCATACCATCGATGAAGATGTCTAACACTGTAAATTTGACTTCAGGGAGCCGAAGCTATAGTTTTCCTCTGATAGTGTATCTCTATCTAACAGAACGTGAAGAATTTTGAGTGTTTTTGTTTAAAGTGCATTGTTAAGTGTTTTAAAGTCATTGTTAAGTCTTGTTAAATTAAGTTGCCAGATGTATATTAACTTAGACATTGAAATTGATGTAGGAGATATTAAATGTCATTTCTAACCAACATATATATGTAAAACGAAAGCTGTTTTCATTAAATCGGAGCAGATGGAGAGACGTCATTATTTTAACCATTGAAACTTGTTTCTTACGGTATATTTCCGACATCCAAAATATTTCTTATGATTTATGATGGCTCAGTTTCTTTTGAGGACCTACTCGACAAATCCTCTGAGCCTCTCCCTTGAAAGAAGCTATGAAATCTAATTGTAATTATGGACGGCCTCTGTACCGTTAATCGATGTGTTTGAGATGGAACAGCGATTTTGTAAGTTGCAATTTGTGAGGAATTTATATCTCCTTCAAATCACAACTTTCTATCATAACAAAAGAGTGCAGTTCTGCATATATAAAAGTCGGTATAAAAGTCGGTATAGTCACTGCTTGAACGCCTTTAATGATATACCCACCGCTCTATAACCAGATCAAAAAGTATAGTTCGGTAGCATCCGTAAACAGAGTGCTAAAAAATTGTCATTATTGGATGTTTCAAGCTGTTTTCCTTCTATTTTTATAAATCCTTAACAAACGTCTTAAAGTTGTTCAAAAGAAACGTTTAAGCATTCCGTTTATCTAACCACTTCTTGCTTTAAGCAATACATTGATCATTATGCACCACAAGCAGAATGTTTTGTACTCAACAATATTGCGTGAGTCAATTCCTAAAAGTGCTGTGACAA
>NC_142930.1:105226021-105233521 GCF_046866305.1 Octopus bimaculoides | reverse complement strand
ATACACTTCAGACAGTAAAAAATCTGCTCAAGAAAACAGAAGCTAATGGCCGAGATGTTTACTTAGCTTTACTTGTGTACAGAAATATACCGGTTGGCACGGTCAATCTATCACCAGCCCAAATGCTAATGAGTAGGCGCCTGAAGAATCGCTTACCTTTGTCCGATGCCTTGCTGGAACCTCAGGTACAGGACCAGAAACAGCTACATCATCAGCTGAAAGCATGTCAAGACCAGCAAAAGTACTACTTACAACTGAGGTAGTGAAAAGTTACTTTCCTTGACTCCGGGACAGCAAGTCAGGATTCAAGAAGGAAGCCTGGAGTTGTCAAATCAGTTGGTGACGCACCAAGATTCTATAACATAACGACGTCAGATGGAAGACAGTTTCGAAGAAATCCTCGTCATCTGCGGACAGTTGCTGAGAATCCAGCATCGCATCCAAATGGAGAATGTGAAGAGAATATGAACTGCAATACAAATGAGTCTGAGACTACAAACACAATTTGTAATCAAACTGTGGGATCCAGACGAAAAGTCAACATGCCGGAACGATATCGAGATTGATATCAAGAAATGTTGAGTTCGAGAAGTGCTGCATGAAAAGAGAGATCCATGAACTGTGTTAAATGTCGAATTTCAAGTTAAACAAGTTGAACTGTATTAATTGCTAGAAAGCATATTTCATTATTCTTTCCACGTTTGAAGACGTTAAAGAGATTATTTTCTTAATGAGGAAAAAAAAAAAATTATTTATGGACAGTTAAATTTAAAGAAGATATATTCATGGACTTTGAAGAAAGTTGCTTTATCAGAATGATAATGAATATATAATAGAGTTTATTTGAAGCTGATAATTTAAGTTCCAAATATTGGCATAACTTAAACTTTGTGTGTATATTGACTACAATAATAACTCTTGCAACGTTTGTAATGAGGGGAGATGTAATGAAAGTGAATTTACATTAAGATGTGCACACAAAGTCTGACGTCAGAATTTGTGATGCATGACGTAACAAATAGTAATGGCCGCGCCCTGTGTCATGTCATAATTTACACTATGCATATATTTGGGACAGGACTGCAGTATGCGTGCGAATCTACAAGAATAAGTATGAACCCCCCACAACCACACAAAAACCCACACATAGAATACGCTTACACAAATGCTGTATTTACTTGTATATCCGGCGCACTACATATTTTACACGAAAAAGACGGCGTAAAACTTTGATAAATGAAATTTACATAGAAGACAAGGCTACAAGGTTCGGAGACCTCTCCAAATTACACTGCATGTGTAGTGTTGGTAGTGGAGACAAACAATTAAATGAATCATCAAATTTATGAACGAAATCAATTACAGACATGATGACGGACTAGCTACTACATATGCAATACGGGACAAAATAAATTATAATATTAAGGAAGTCTTACAGAAAATCAAATAATAAAAGTCAGTAAAAGTACACTTAAGGTGAATAACAATTATAAAATTATCAATTAATAACAAAAGATTAAACTAAGCTCATTTCTAACCACGAAACAATAGGTTCATTCATTAAGCTTTAAATGATGAATCAGACAATATCTCAACTCTATTTAATCTTATCAGTTGTTGAATTATAATGTAAACCTTTGCTCTGGTCAATGATCCAGTCTAATAGTTCTTTCTCTATTTGGAGACTGGTTCCATCTACATGCACTTCTCGCCTTTAACATGTCGACTAAAGTTTCTTTCTGCTTTCCTCATTTTCCTGCAACTTTCTCTGATATAGAAAACAATCCATCAGCAACTACCTTCTGCAAATTTTTCACTTTAAGTTTGAAAGCGATTGTATATGACAGTCACTTTTGCATTGCACCTATAGATGTCTTTATGCCGATGTTTGATACGGAATGAAATTTTATGTAAATAAGCGCAGGCATCACAGTGTGGT
Source organism: Octopus bimaculoides (assembly GCF_046866305.1). Taxonomy (NCBI): domain Eukaryota; kingdom Metazoa; phylum Mollusca; class Cephalopoda; order Octopoda; family Octopodidae; genus Octopus; species Octopus bimaculoides. The sequence continues at coordinate 105,231,582 of NC_142930.1, read as the reverse complement.
AAGAAGCTTGCTTCTAAACCACATCGTTCCGGGTTCAGTCCCAATGCGTAGCACCTTGGGTAGGTGACTTCTACTATGGCCACGGGCCGACTAATGTCTTGTGAGTGAATTTGGTAGACGGAAACTGAAAGGAGCCTGTCGCATATATATATATATATATATATATATATATATATATATATATATATATATATATATATATATATATATATACATAAATGATATATAGATATATGCATACATCCATACATATATGTACATACCTACATCTATATGTATACATACATGCATATATGAGTATAGGACACCACAAAAAAAAAAACGTTAATCACAATGAGAAACGGAAACAGAAAGACAAAGACAGAAAACGAACTTGTTTTCGAACAACGAAAAAAAAAACAGAGAAACGAGACATGCAACATAAAGAATATTTCCCTTCTTCAGTTGTCTCTGTTCCATCTACTCCACGTTTGAAGGCAAGGATAATACGCGACTTCGTTGGAACAGTCCTTCCCGCAAAGCTCGCCGCTGTTCGGAAAGGATCGATGGGCCACGCTTTCGCGGTCCGTATTCGTACTGAAAATCGAGATAGAGCGAGCTTTTGCCCTTTTGCTCGACGTGTAAAAGTGTAAACAAGAACAAGGCAGAACAGACAGAACAGTGAAAACAAACGGTAAGAGCTATTAGGCCAAGACGACAGAAAAATCATTATTTTGAACGCTAGTTAGATGTGAAGGAGAGACAAAAAAAATCACGTCTTCTCTATAGGAAGGCAGGAAATAGAAAGAAAGAATCCCTTTCGTCACGTGTCAGAAACGAGAGGGTCAAGGAGGAGGAGTGAGAGAGAGGGAACGGTGAAAGGAAGAGAAGAATAGGGAAGGGTTGGGAGAGAAAAAACAGAAAGGAGGAAGAGCAAGAGAGGGAGAGAGATAGACAGGGAAGTGATAGTAATAGTAGTAGAGTGCGCAGTAGTAATTATTAAGATAAAAATTACTTGGAAAAGGATGCGTGGCGTTCGATCATATAATAACATAAATAATATATAAATATATGCATATATCCATAGAAATATGTACGTACCTACATCTATATCACGGAGCTATGTATGTATGTGTGTATGTATGTATGTATGTATGTATGTATATATGAATGTATGCGTGTGTGCGTGTTTTGTGTTTGTGTTTGTCTCCCATCATTACTTGACAACCGAAGTTGTTGTATTTAATCTAGCGATTCGGCAAAACAACCGATAAAATAAGTGCCAATCTTTAAAAAATAAGTACTGGGGTCGATTCACTCGATTAAAATTCTTTAAGACGATGCCTCAGCATGGCCGCAGTCTAATGACTGAAACAAGTGAAAGTTGTGTCCACAAAACGATTATAATGTCAGTTGTATGAAGGTGCTGCAAATGATACATCAACTGATGCAATCAAGTGGTTTTGAATTAATAAGATCGCATTCCCAAAGCAGTCTTTTATAGGCAGCTTCCTAGGAATCAAGCGATATAAAGAGTCTCTCTGAAGTGAAATCTGAAGATGTGCCATATAAGCGAAGTGACCTCCTTCTCAGATTCAGCCTCTGTTCGTGATGACTAAGTTAAGAACAATAAACTCTTTGAGCAGACTCATGTCGAAAAGGGGCTATGATGTATAAAAAGTCATAAGTTAATTACATTGTTCAACATTTTTTCTCATTTTATTTTTCATTTTTAAAATTGTTTTAATGTTATTTTATTCTTATCAATTTACTTGGACTGGTGGTATTCTGGGAAACCACTGACAGTGTGTGAATAATAATGAAATCATAATTAACTAATTCTCCTGTATTTTTATTTACCGAAATCCAGGAATTTTTCAGCCCCACCCATCGTATATATATATATATATATATATATATATATATATATATATAAACAACTGTGAGAGTTTGATGTTTCGAGCATAGCTCTTCGTCGGAAAGGAAAAAGGGAACAGTTCAAAGGTAGAAAAGAAATCACCGTGTAGGTATATTACGACAAGCTTCCACACATCTTCTGTTTACCAAATTCACACGGGATACTGTAGATATTTGCCCAAAGTACCGCGCACTGGGACTGAACCCAAAAACATGAAGTTGCGAAACGAACTTCTAAACCACCCCAACGATGCCAACGCCTCTATTGTTTAGTTTTAATCTTTTATGATATTTAGTATTACTTTTAATCAATTTATGTATTTACCTTACTTTTCTTGATTGCCGTTGTCTGTATTTTTATTATAACTTCTAAAATCTTGACAGGCAAAGGCGAAGAAAGAGCTTCATTTTGTTAGTGCCTTACCTATTCTGTTATACAGAAGAACAGTTTCAATAGCAACAATAATTACTTTTGCGTATATATTTTGAAAGAGAAAGAAATGAAGTGAGCAAAAATATTATAGAAATTTAGTAATATTGAGTGAATTAGTTGCTACAAAACTAACCTACTGTCATGAATTAGGTAGTTGTGACATTCACAATGTTTAGCAGCCAATTAAATTAAACACTTTCTTGAACTGAATTTTTGTCAACCACCGCAAATCGAAACCGGGAACATAATTTAATCCTACGAGGAGCATACTTATTATTCTATTCCACTTATCAAGTATGGAAAAATTGATAATAATAGACAAGATAAAAGAAACATGTTGAACACATACAACGAATCGACATTTGACCTCCAACTTATTAGAAGCTGTCTCTTGTTTTTCTTGTTTTATATATTATATATTTACAGTGGTGGTGTGTACGTGCCTCTACAAGACACACACACACGCTCACACACACACGCTCACACACACACAAACACACACAGACACACAAACACACACATATATGTGTGCTTCTTGTGTGTGTGAATGTGTGTACGTGTGTGTGTATACATACCTCTATACATATATCACCACGCACAGACACATACATGCCCAACATGTATCCGTATGTGTTTGTGTGTGTGTGTGTGTGTGTGTGTGTGTGTGTGTGTGTGTGTAAAAGCATTTGTCTTTTCTTTACACTGTTGTGTTCAACTCTGAGGCGACTGCTTGACGACGTCTCATTTCACGTTGATGCCGTCTTCAACAGAATATTTTATTTACATTATTTATGCTGATCTCTTCAACAAACACAAATGTCCTTTTCATTCGTTGCTTTCATATATTGACAAAACTCTGCTGCACTCTCTTGTAATTGCTTCGTATGTTCTCGGCGCCAGCAGAGATTTCTTCATGCTCAAAGTGCAACGTGCTAATGGCAAAGAATACAAATATTAGCTATATCGCTGTTTAGATGGCACCTATTCTATTTAGACGGGTGAATGATGTTGTTTGCAAAGCCGATCTTAACTAAACTTTTCTTTATTGCAATGTCTTTCGTTTTCTCAGGAAACATCTGACAGGTTATCACATCTATTGTTAGTCTGACGCAGTCATTTCCATGTTTGTGGATTCCAAGTAAGTTTATCTTATTTCCCCCATCATCTTTAATATACTTTGGCATAAAATTATCTAGGTGCTCTGAGGACCATTCTAGAAACGAATAATAGATATACTGTTTCCTATCTCAGCTTGGAAGTTAACATCCTAGCAACTAAAACACTGAAAAGTGGTGCTTCAGAATAAAAGATGCTTTTCTAAAAATACATCGAAATTAATGTATTACTGTTGGCGGAAAAATTCTGCATTATGGTAATTGATAACGTAGAATAGTTCTAATTCACTGGCCCCAGTATCACACAAAATTGCATCACAGGGTGAAGTGTGAGATTTCACAATATCGTAACCGAAAGCATATTATGTATAAATTGAAAATAGTTGAAAGCTAAAAACGTATCAGAAAGAAAATATATGAAAGAAAATATCATTAAATATAAATTACATTCCATCAATAAAACCTGTCGGCCAATAGGTCTCATCGCAACAGACCCATCATCAAAAGCGATCCATCTGTGACTATCCCGTCTTTAATTCAGGAGTGTAACTAGTAATCAGGACCGAATTATCCAATTCATCTTCCTGATATAAAGGCAGAAATCATTAAGAGGGAGATATGATAACTGATTTTTCTTCTTTTTTGCAGTTCGAGTGACAACACTGTTTTTTTGATTAGCTAAGAATCACCAGGTATTCCATCATTGGTTCGTAAAATCTTGGAAGAGACCAGATTAGTTTATGTTAATCGTTAATCAAAATAATTATATTGATGCTCAAACTGAGATTTTATATTTCTTTAATAATAATCTGCCATTTTATTTTGAATTTAACTCAGCTTAAACCAAAAATTTATTAGTCACTGGAGTCAATATTCTTTTGCAAGTCAGCATAAGAACACATATGCTATTCCTTAAATGATTTGCCTACAACCGTGTTCTAAGTAGCTCTCAATTAAATAGATAAGTAGCTACCAATTAATTTGATGTTAGAAAATATTTTTAATTTCATACTATTAACATACATAAGATTATATCTTAGAGAACCCTGAGAGAATATTTATGTTTAATATGCACGTCTTTCTTAGCTTCAGTGTGGCAACACTCACTCATGTTCAGACACTGGAATCTTTGAAATATAAATCAATATGAAGTAAAACAAATCTATTGCTGTAGAAATACTTGGCAATTTGAAACAAAGAAAACAGTGAAAGAAAGAACGTATTCAGTTCTATTTGTAGCAAATCTTAGAAAACTCAACCAGGTTGAAATCGTATTTGGGGTCAGACGATCATATTCTCTCCAAGTTTTATAATACCAACATTATTTTATAGTAAGAGAAGTAATGTATTCTTACATAGAAGTAATTTCATATACATCTATCAACAAACTATGTAATAATATATCTGATCTGTCACAAACACTTTATGTCAGTTAAAATACTAGACACAAGTCGATCAAATGATACAACATTAGACATTGATTAAATACTAAATATAATGAATCAGATACAATTTACTCAACTTCCTACATACATAAACTGACTAAGCTACAGTGTATACACAAAAAATAAATATACGGCGTCATATCGATATGTATTCCTCGAATCAAAAAAGCCTCACGATGACTTTTTGAAAGTCTTGTATTACGATCGAACTAACCACTTCATTGCGATTGAAGATACATACTTAATAATTACTTATAGGGACACCGTAGTTGGTTAAGTAACCATAGTATACTACCAAGTAAACTAAGTCAATACTGTGTTCTGTCGTGTCAGCAGTTCTATTAAATCATTTTTGAAGACGTCTCTACAAGTAATTCTATACGTACTTGTGCCAGGAATGTGTTTAATATGCAACATTTGTATATCTAATAGAGTTACAATGCTATAGTTAGTAGCTATGAGTTCGTGAATGGTTAAGGGATTGGACGTGGTGCTGAAGAAGCGGCAAAAACTTTTGAAGTATGCATACACACTCATTACTTATTTTTCCATCTTTGATCGCATTGTTTACATTAGACGTATTCGGATACGAAACGTCGTAACTAATCAGTGCTGGCTATAAGTTCTACAGATAATCTGTAGAGAGAACCACAAAAATGTGATTGAAAGATT
>NC_142930.1:105206021-105221021 GCF_046866305.1 Octopus bimaculoides | reverse complement strand
TCGGGCATGCCAGATGATGATGATGATGATGATGATGATGATGATGGTGTTGGTGGTTACGATGTTGGTGACGATGATGACTACATAAATGTTATGATGGGGTGAAGAAGGCTTGGCACCTCACAGTTGGATAGGTAAAATATGAGCACGTTTGGTGTGACAGAATATATGGAGAAAATGGCCAATGAAAGTATGAAACATTGGAATACTGAATTGATTGGAGGAAGAGAAAGGCTTGGGAAAGTAAACATCAGACGTGGTGTACTTCAAGGTGATAGCTTATCTCCATTACTATTTGTATTGGCCATGATACCGATTAGTTTGATATTACGAAAAGCCAAAATAGCTCATGATTTGTGAAAAAGGATATAGACAAAGAAATCATCTCCTTTTTATGGATGATATAAAGCTTTATGCAAAAAATGCAAAGCAGCAGGAGAATCCTGTACATACTGTTCGTGTTTTGTTAAATGATGTATGTGTGGAATTTGGGATTGAAAAGTACGCAATATTGAAAATGAAACGGAGAAGATTTGAAGCCAAGGAATTGAAACGTCAAATGGGCAAACAATGAAAGCGGATGGGAAAGGACAGTGATATAAGTATTTGAGGCAGATGAAATGAAATATAAAGAGATAAAACAACTTACCAATAGCGAGTATACAAGGAGAGTGAGAGAAACATTACAGTCAGGGTTGAATTCAAATAATGTTATCGAAGCCATAAATTCAAGAGCAGTACCGCTTATCAGATATTTAGCTGGAATAGTGGATATGTAGCTGGAACAATGACTTACAGAAACTTACAGAAAAATTAGAAAGCTGTTGACTATGTAAGGAACCCACCGTCCGAAAGCTGATATTAACTGCTTGTACTTGAATAGAGACAGGGTAGAAGAGATTTAATTGCTGTGGAAGAGTGTGTACGGATGACAAGTAAAAGCCTACTAGATTATTTATAGAACAGGGAAGAGAAATTACTAAAGACAGTGAATAAAGAACAGATAACCAAGGGTGGAATAGGTGAAAAAGACAATAATGAAATTCAAAGACAACATGTTAGCAGATTGATGAGAAATTTTTGCATGGTCAATTTTGGAAGGAAACTGAAGATGTATGTGGAACAAAATCCTGGGTTTGGCTGAAAAAAAGAGTAATTGAGAAAAGAAATAGAGTTTTATTATAATATCTTAAGATCAAACACTACAAACAAACTGCTTGAGAAAATGTGAATGAGGAGAAGGTATTAGAAAAATGTAGAATATGTGGAATTTGGAATAAAACAATGGCACACGTTGTTGCTGAATGCTCCAAGTTGGCTGAAGGAGAATTTAGAAAATAGAGGCATGATGAAGTTGTAAAAGTCTTGTACAGAAATGGCGGTTTGGAGCTGGAAGTACTTGGTATAGTCATCGGGCTGAAAGAGAGTGCTTTTCAAATGGATAAGAAGATAGAAAATAATAAGCCAGATATAATAATAATAGACAAGAAAAAGCGAATTTGCTTACTATTTGATTTATCATATCTGTTTGATACTAGGATTGTAAAGAAAGACGACTATATCAATAATAATCGTGTACTACACATCATTCCTATACTCAAAATACAATGTTTGAAATGCACACACAAGCATAAGGAACATATGAGAAGTTTGGACATACAAAGCTAAACAAAAAATTGTCAATGTAAGACAAGTGAAACAACATTGAAATAAAAATAATTCGGCTTTAACACAATCAGTTATATCTCTGAATAAATCTATCAGCAGAGATAAAATCAGCCAAGTCGCAACATAAATGTTTTGTTATTTCGAAATCTCATCTCGAAAATTTAACTCCCAATGAAAAGGCTCATGTTTTATTCCTAGGGTCCAAAACATCATGTATAGAACCCCGAGGAAGTGCGGGAGACTATCGACGCGTAAACCTTTGAAAATGTATGGTGATTTGTAATAAACAATACCAAGATTCCAAAATTAATGTAGTGCAACACGTAGAAAGAATATACGTTAAAAGAAAAAAAAAAGGCTGACCAAGGCCTTGTGAGTGGATTTGGTAGCTTGACAACCGATGTTGATGTGTTTATGTCCCCGTAATCTAAATGTTCGGCAAAAGAGACCGATAGAATAAGTACTAGCCTTACAAAGAATAAGTTCTGGGGTCAATTTGTTCGACTAAAGGCGGTGTTCCAGCATGGCCGCAGTAAAATGACTGAAGCAGAAGAATAAAAGTATAAAATTGATTACGTACGACAAACTAATGCGAGCATGGCAATAGAGCCTATACTAAACACATAAAACTGAACAGAGGGAAGAAAATAACACAACTGAGTCAATCATATATACAATAACATAGTCCTCAAACACCATGAAAATTTAGAAAAACCATAAATAAGAAATAAGTAAAGGATTACAGTAAATCCAAAACAGATACAAAGAAAAAGAAATAATTTCCAAAATAATGGAGAAATGTGCAAGTGATTGATTGTTCCTCTTGGAAACATTCAGTCAAATTCACTGTCACAACCAAAGTATGTTATCTACATCATACACAGACATGTCAGAAGTAAATAGACACCTCATAAAGCATCGTTTTATGTTTATTCTAACTTGTAAAGGTTTATATTTTTATTAATTGACACAGTAATAAAAGACCTCGAGCAGGAACAAACTTACAAATACCTCGGAATAAATGGTGGCTCTGGCATTCAACATGCAAGTATGAAAGAAAAGATCATGAAGAAGTGTTACAGGAAAGTTCGAGCAGTCTTAAGATCCGAGTTAAATACACGTAATAAAGTATTAGCTATAAATTCCTTAGCAGTTGCGGTTGTTATTTACAGTTTCAATGTGTTTAACTGGAATATGAGCGAAATAAGGAAGATTGTCAGGAAAATTCATAACTTGCTGACTTGCAATAAGATGCACCACACAAAAGTAGACACAAATCGTCTTTACCTACCCAGAGCTCAAGGAGGTTGAGGCTTGATCCAATTTGAAATCTACAAAATCATCAAAATTGGACGGCAAACTATCTTGAAACATCTAACGACTGGATGCTAAAGCTCTTTGAAAACCATGAAAGACGTAAGAAGCTACATTCTGTTATGAAGGTGAGCAAAATATTTTCAAGTGAGCTTACGCATATTACCTAGGTTGAACAGCATGATGGAAATGTAGTTGCCAAGAATGTTAAATCAATAGCAATGCAAAATGCGTTTGAACAATTGGCTGACAGGTGGGAACAAAAACCTGTGCATGGCAAAAATATGGCCGTAGCAAACAGGCTGATGTAGACCAGAAGCATACCCATCAGTGGCTACGAAGCTCGGAGCTGAAGGCAGATAGTGAAAGTTTTATCTTGGCCACCCAAAATCAGAGCTTATTGACCCGGCATTATAAAATCAAAACTGCTGACAAATGGTACAAGCACCACTCTGAGGCTGTAACTGAAGGAGAAAATGTAATTATTCTATGAGACTTCCTAGTGTGTACAAACAGGATAATCAAAGCAAACAAACCAGATATTGTTGTGAAATACCAAAACAATTAAGTCTGTTTATTGATTGACTTGAGTATACCCTGTGAACATAAAATTTCGGCAAAAGAATTTGATAAGCTCAGAAAATATAAGGATTTGCTGATCGAAATCAAAAAGATGTGGCATCTCAAGACTGTTACAATACCAGTGATTGTAGGAGCACTTGGAATGATCAAAAAGCAACTGAAAATTATTTAAGAATGATCTCTGGCTTACCATCCATACAAGAAGTGCAAAAGATTGTCTTGACTGGTACGTCACACGTGCTGAGAAGAACATTGTCGCTGTGAATTTTTTTCCCATTTCCCCTTTAATATTTTTGCTTACACTTTTGTTTTTTATTTTCTATTTTTCTCTCTGTCTTTCTCATCCTTTTTCTCTATTACATGACTTTGTAAATGGACAATTTCGTGTGTTTATTTTAATGGTCTGCCAATGTATAACGTGCGTTTCTCTGACCAAGGCGTCAGGAAGACACTCGGCAAGAAATGGAAACAGAATTGAAAGAAAATTATGATGATGATGATGATAATAATAATAATGATGATAATAATAATAATAATAATAATAATAATAATAATAATAATGACAATGAATCTCTAAATGCTGGAGATGTAAGAATTTCATGTGGCATTTTCCAGGGTGACTCACTATCACCACTCCTCTTCTGTCTAACCCTAATACCGCTCTCAAAATTGCTCAATGATGCACAGTATGGTTATAAAGTATTTGATAAAAATATAAATCATCTCATTTACATGGATGATTTAAAGCTCTTTGCAAAAAATGACCAACAACTCAAAGGCCTACTAACGATTGTTAAACAATTCAGTGATGACATCAGGATGCAATTTGGCCTTGATAAATGTGCAAAAGGAAAAATGACAAAAAATGACAAAAACATCTAATGTGAACCTTGACCAGCAAAATGTCACAAAAGAGTTAGAACCAGCGGAGAGCTACAAATACCTAGGGGTAATTGAAGGGGACAATATCAAGCATTCAGTGATGAGGGAAAGGATCAGAAGAGAATGTTATCACAGGGTGAGAGCAATACTGAAGACAGAGCTGAACGCGAGAAACAGAATCGAAGCGATCAATGCTCTAGCCATACCAGTCGTGACTTACAGTTTCAATATCGTTAACTGGTCAATTACTGAAATATATAATGTTGACAGAAAAATACGAAAACTGTTGACAATGCATAGAATGCTCCACCCTAAGGCAGATATAGAACGTCTTTATCTGCCAAGAAAAGAGGGAGGCCGAGGACTTCTACAGCTGGCATTAACAATGAAGGTAGCCACAATTGGCCTAGACACCTATCTGAAAAACTCTGAGGACTGGATGCTAAAACTTGTCTCAAAATATGAAAGCAAGAAAGCATCTTACTCAGTAACAAAACAGGCAAAGGAATATCTAAGTGAATTCCAATTGCAACAAATTCAAGAATTAGACGAACTAGAAACACCTGCAGAAAAAGCTAAGCGCTTGAAAACCCGTGCTAAAATTGCTGCCTTAGATATTATGACTGAAAAATGGCATGGAAAACCTCTCAATGGCAAATACCCAAAGAGAGCGAATAATGCAGATATTGACAAAGCCCTTACCCATCAATGGCTAATGGCCTCTGGCTTGAAATCAGAAACAGAGGGGTTTATCATAGCAGCCCAAGATCAATGCCTACCTACAAAGAACTACCAGGCCAACATATTAAAGAACGGCAGCTCCCCATTATGTCGTATATGCCAACAACAAAATGAGACCATCGATCATGTTGTCTCCATGTGTAGTCTGCTTGCGCCTACAGAGTATCTCAACAGGCATGATAGAGCTGCACAATATATTCAATGGGTAATATGCAAAAATCTGGATTTGCCCCATGATAAAAACTGGTGGGAACACAAATCACCCCCAGTACTTGAAAATGATCACATCGCACTCCTCTGGAACTTCACCATTCAAACTGACAGAAAGATAGACGCAAATAGGCCAGACATCATACTGAAAGACTTCTGACAAAACTCATGCCTCCTCATTGATATGACTGTCCCAATCGATATAAACGTATCTGTCAAGACCTACCAAAAACTGAGCAAATATAAAGATCTTGAAATAGAAATTAGCAAAATGTGGAATCTGAAGACGAAAACAATACCTATTGTCATAGGTGCCCTGGGAATGACAGCGAAACGGGCTGATTACTACCTAGCTCAGATACCAGGAAACCCCAAAATGGCTGAAGTTCAAAAGATAGTGCTCATGGGAACTGCCCATATCCTACGTAAAATACTGTCTATGTGATCTCAAATTTTAAAACAAACATAATTTTCTTATGGTTTCTTAAACATTCACTAGAACAAAACTGTACAAATCCAAATATATGGTACCCTAGGCATAACACCTACATGAACTTCTAACTTGTTGTCTCTTGAGGTCTCTGGGTGAAACTTGGATCCAACTTGTACAAATGCAAAACAAAAGTCAAACATAAAATAATAATAAAAATAATAATAATAATGAAGTTGTTGTATACAGTGTTCAGGTTCACTACAACTAAAAAAAATGAGGAAGACCTAACAGAAAAAAGTGAAAGAAAATAGTTGTAGAGCACAAGAGTAAATGTAATAAGGCCCTACAAGTATTTCTGCTCATGACAACAAACTTCCTTAATATCAACACGCCAAAGGATCTCAACTATATAACAGTTGTGATACTATAAAGGAAATCAGGATTTTCCACTGTCTTTCAAACTCACATCAAGTAACTATTATATTAGCAGCCATGGAATTCTCACAGGAAATTACTTTAGATTTACGGCATGCAAAGTCTGAAATTAAAGTAGAGCTATAAATGAAAATATTGATGTCACATTTTCTAACCGTTGTGAACAATTTCACATAGTTCATATATCTAGGAACTGCCAATATATCCGTGAATATATAAAGAACTATCTCAGCGATAAACATATCCAGCTTGAATTGTGTAACACATTCAACATTTGCGATAAATGAAGTAAACATCGCTATTAGATATAATGAGAAAGATGTCTAGAATTACGATATAGTAGACAAATGCCACTTATAATGAACATTCATGTCATGAAACAGTATGTCATATTTTATCAGGATGTCTCATAAAAGATCCTTTGAGACAATAACAAATCTAACCTCTATTCATTTCCGAGCTACTGAATTTCAGCTGGTTTCAGGAAAAAGTTCTCTGATATTCATATGAATCTTCGTTTGTCTTAGGAAATGACTATATCAAAATACCAGGAAACTTAAGCTACAGACAGACCGCAAGATATCACATAAAACACGTTTGACGTTATTCTGTATGACAAGTCCGATAGTGTATTAATTATTGATTTAGCTCAACTAGGAAACTATGATGTGCAGAAGCACGCTGAAACGAAAAGTTGAACTGATATCATACTGCAGTTACCGAATATGTGCATGAGTGTGTCACCCCATATATAGTGGTAAAAAATGACAGACAACACAACTATTTCTGATTACATATAAGGATAGATATAAACGCTTTCCAGAAAATAGCGATATTTGTTAGTGTAGATATTACTTGTATATTGTCACACAACATTGTAACATTTTTTCCCTTGAAAGTGATTGTTAATTTTAAAACATTTTCTTTCAGTCTGAAACAAGTATGGGTGTGTGATAAGAAGTTTGCATCCCAACCGTGACACTGCGTGGCACCTTCAAGTGTCTTCTGTTATAGACCCGGGCCGACTAAAGTTCTGTGAGTGGATTTGGTAGAGAAATTGAGAGGAAACGGTCGTATATATATATATATATATATATATATATATATATATATATATATATATATATATATATATATATATATATATATATACATATATATATATATATATATATATATATATATATATATACATATATATATATATATACATATATGTATATATATATGTATATATATATGTATGTATATATATATATGTATATATTTGTGTGTGTGTATGTATATGTTTATGTATATATGTATGTATGTATGTATGTATGTATGTATGTATGTATGTATGTACGTGTGTATGTGTGTGTATGTGTGCGTGTGTGTGTATGTATTTATGTATGTACGTATCTGTTTCCAAACTCTTTGACAACCGATGCTAGTAACTTAGCGGTTCGGCAAAAGAATCTGACAAAATAAGTACCAGGTTAAAAAAAAAAGTCCTGAGGTCTATTTGTTCAACTAATTTCTTCAATGCATTGCCATAGCATGACCGCAGTCCAATGACTCAAACAAGTAAGATATAAATGCTGAAAGATGTTTGCGTAAGTTTTCCAAGATGTATCTAATTGTTGTTTTAAGAACAAACAACATTTCTTAAAGTATTTCTGAAACCATAAGAAATAAAAATATTAAAAATAGAAAAAAATAACAACATGTGCAAAAAAATTAAAAACTACATCATGATTTAAAACTCAAAACTATCCCGAAATAGCTCTGATAAGCACTGACCACGTTCTACGTGGAGTATATTTATTCGTTCGAAGTTAATGATCCAGTATGTCGGTATTCAGATTTTCTTTCTACGACCATTCCTTCGGGCGATAAAAAGATGAATCTCACATAGAGAAATTCTGATTAGAGACGGCGTGAATTTTCGGTTTCGAACAAAAATACACACACATACACACACGTATGCACACGCACGCACACACGCGCGCGTACAAACACACACACACAAACACACTCATACATACATATATGTATATACATTCATTTATACATATACATACATATGCATATATGTACATATATATACATGTATATATGCATAAATATATATGATACACACACACACACACACATGTATATATATATGCACACATGCACACAATACAAATAAAACTGTGTGGTGGAGTGCGCGTGTGAGCGTGTGTATGCGTGTATTATGTAGCAGGTAAACAAGATTACAGATCTAGACCTACATGTTTCTTGGAATTACTACAACAGCTTGACCACCAATACCAAGACTGGCGCAAGCACTACTATTACTACTACTACTACTACTACTACTACTACTACTACTACTACTACTACTACTACTACTACTACCATTATCATTTCTGCCAGCAATATTATCATTAAAAGCAGTGGTGTAGACTCTATACAACCAACTACACGGTGTAACATAAACGCCTTAGGGTCACCATATTTGTTAAACATTTTCAAATGCAAACACACCGTGTGTAGCAGTTGAAGCTAAAATAATTCCTTCTGCTATAGGCGCAAGGCCTGACATTTTTATATCGACCCAACGACTCTAACGTAACCCCCACAATGGCCGTTGCCACCACCGCCACCGCCGCCGCCGCCGCCGCTGGTGACAATGCCAGCGCCTTTACCGCCACTTCCACCGCCGTCACCACCAGCACCAGCATTACTACTACTACTACTAGTAGCAGTAGCAGCAGCAGCACCACCACCACCGCCATCACCAGCACCAGCACCACCACCACCACCACCACCACCACCACCACCACCACCACCAATAACAACAACAATAACGACGACGACGGTAATAACAGTATAACGATGTTTGAAAAGTAATCAACGCGTTATACATATGTTAGCATATGATATTCGTTCAATGGGTTTGAATTGGTCTCTACTTTCTTCAACGATTGGAAACTTCGTTGTACTAGTACTAGGCTGTTTATTCTAGTGGAACCTCCTAGAACAAAGATTGCAAATAGAAATTGAGAACTTTTAGGAAGTTTGTTTGATAATAACAAAGTTTAAAATGATATCAGAGGAAATTAGGCCAAGTCGACAGTAAATCATATAATTCAGTGGCATTTTTAGTCATTTTTTATGGAACTATCCGGGATATATATTGTAGTTTGCGGTAGGCATTCACACGTCTTGGATTAGTAATAAAATATCACATAAAAACTATCCGTATTGATCTTTGGCAGTAATATAATATGGAGCTATAAAAAATATAGAAGGGTCGATACAAGTGGGCAACTGTAATATTACCTTGTTTATGTCTATCTATCTATACAACTACTTCTGTAATTATTGTTCACAATTATTTTACTGTCTTTCAGTCAGATGCATGTGTGTGTGACCATGCGGGAGCACACTATCTTCAACAATATAGTCGGTTATATCTACATTATTACTTAAGCAGTATTACTTTCATTGACATCTGAGTTGTAATAAAACACATCTAGACAGAACTGAGATTTGAAATCATATCGCACACACACGCGCACATAATCTCTATGTATATGCCTATGTGTACATGTGCGCTATATATGCATAAATGTATGTGTATGTGTGTGTATATATTTATTATTTGTTTATTAATTAATTAATTAATTAATTTATTTATTATTATTATTATTATTATTATTATTATTTTATGTTTGACTTTTGTTTTGCATTTGTACAAGTTGGATCCAAGTCTCACCCAGAGACCTCAAGAGACAACAAGTTAGAAGTTCATGTAGGTGTTATGCCTAGGGTACCATATATTTGGATTTGTACAGTTTTGTTCAAGTGAATGTTTAAGAAACCATAAGAAAATTATGTTTGTTTTAAAATTTGAGATCACATAGACAGTATTTTACGTAGGATATGGGCAGTTCCCATGAGCACTATCTTTTGGACTTCAGCCATTTTGGGGTTTCCTGGTATCTGAGCTAGGTAGTAATCAGCCCGTTTCGCTGTCATTCCCAGGGCACCTATGACAATAGGTATTGTTTTCGTCTTCAGATTCCACATTTTGCTAATTTCTATTTCAAGATCTTTATATTTGCTCAGTTTTTGGTAGGTCTTGACAGATACGTTTATATCAATTGGGACAGTCATATCAATGAGGAGGCATGATTTTTGTCTGAAGTCTTTCAGTATGATGTCTGGCCTATTTGCGTCTATCTTTCTGTCAGTTTGAATGGTGAAGTTCCAGAGGAGTGCAATGTGATCATTTTCAAGTACTGGGGGTGGTTTGTGTTCCCACCAGTTTTTATCATGGGGCAAGTCCAGGTTTTTGCATATTACCCAGTGAATATATTGTGCAGCTCTATCATGCCTGTTGAGATACTCTGTAGGCGCAAGCAGACTGCACATGGAGACAACATGATCGATGGTCTCATTTTGTTGTTGGCATATACGACATAATGGGGAGCTGCCGTTCTTTAATATGTTGGCCTGGTAGTTCTTTGTAGGTAGGCATTGATCTTGGGCTGCTATGATAAACCCCTCTGTTTCTGATTTCAATCCAGAGGCCATTAACCATTGGTGGGTAAGGGCTTTGTCAATATCTGCATTATTCGCTCTCTTTGGGTATTTGCCATTGAGAGGTTTTCCATGCCATTTTTCAGTCATAATAGCTAAGGCAGCAATTTTAGCACGGGTTTTCAAGCGCTTAGCTTTTTCTGTAGGTGTTTCTAGTTCGTCTAATTCTTGAATTTGTTGCAATTGGAATTCACTTAGATATTCCTTTGCCTGTTTTGTTACTGAGTAAGATGCTTTCTTGCTTTCATATTTTAAGACAAGTTTTAGCATCCAGTCCTCAGAGTTTTTCATATAGGTGTCTAGGCCAATTGTGGCTACCTTCATTGATAATGCCAGCTGTAGTAGTCCTCGACCTCCCTCTTTTCTTGGCAGATAAAGACGTTCTATATCTGCCTTAGGGTGGTACATTCTATGCATTGTCAACAGTTTTCGTATTTTTCTGTCAACATTACATATTTCAGTAATTGACCAGTTAACGATGTTGAAACTGTAAGTCACGACTGGTATGGCTAGAGCATTGATCGCTTCGATCCTGTTTCTCGCGTTCAGCTCTGTCTTCAGCATTGCTCTCACCCTGCGATAACATTCTCTTCTGATCCTTTCCCTCATCACTGAGTGCTTGATATTGTCCCCTTCAATTACCCCTAGTATTATTATTATTATTATTATTATTATTATTATTATTATTATTATTATTATTATTATTATTATTATTATTATTATTATTATTCAGTAGCTTTATTTTTATATCGTGCTTTCACTTCACTACCGAGCGCAGCTCGGTGTGCCTTGGGTATGTGCTGTAGTTTGCTGTGATGCTCTTATGGTTACTGTATTGAAAGTGTTTTGCGTAGGATGTGTGCAGTGCCCAGTAGTGCAATTTTCTGTATGTTATGTATATTTGTAAGTCCTGGTGTTTTTGTTATGTATTTGTCTGAATATTTTTTTATTATACCTACTATGATAGGAATTGTTTCTGTTTTTAGATTCCACATTCGAGTTACCTCTATTTCCAGGTCTTTGTATTTTGAAAGTTTTTCCATTTCTTTTAGAGAAACTTTATCATCTGCTGGTATTGATACATCAATTAGAAAGCATTTTTTTCTTCATGATCTTTGACAACTTTATCTGGTCTATTTATCTTAATTTCTCTATCTGTGTGTATTGGCATTATTATTATTACTATTATTATTATTATTATTATTATTATTATTATTATTATTATTATTATTATTATTATTATTATTATTATTATTATTATTATTATGTTGTTTTTTTCTTCTTCAAATTTTCTTCCATTTCTCGCCGGGTGTTTTCCGTACACCTAGGGCAGAGAAGCTCATTGTATGCATTCCCAGTTTAAACACGCAAATTCACAGGTAAAATATGCATCAAAATAAATAAATAAATAAATTCAAGAATGGATATTGTTTTCACAGCTCTTCTCAGCACATGAGTCGTTCCAGTTAGCACGATTTTTTGCACTTCCTGTAGGGATGGTAGGCCTGGTATCATTTTCAAATAGGTTTCAGTACCTTTTTTTTTTTTTATCATTCCTAGAGATCCTGCAATCACTGGTACGGTAGTCGCCTTGAGGTGCCACAGTTTTTCAATTTCTATAAGCAAGTCTTTATATTTACTGACCTTGTCAAATTCTTTCGCCGCTATAATAATAAGATCGCAAGGAATACTCATGTCAATTAATAAACACATCTTCTTTGTCTGATCTTTTATAACAATATCAGGTTTATTAGTTTTATAGTTTTGTCGGTATGTACGGGGAAGTCCCAGAGAATCGACACATTTTCTCCCTCAGTCACAGCTTCAGGATGGTGTTTATACCATTTGTCAGCGGTTTTGATTTTATAATGCCGACATATTGTCCAGTGTAAATACTGGCCGACTCTGTCATGTCTTGCTTCATATTCTACAGGTGCTAAGACTCTACACCCTGAGATCAGGTGGTCTATAGTTTCAATATTATTATTATTATTATTATCATTATTATTATTATTATTATTATTATTATTATTATTATTATTATTATTATTATTATTATTATTATTATTATTATTATTATTATTATTATTACCTCTGCCTTAACGAAGGCGGAAGTATTGTTTTCAGTCATGTTTGTTTGTTTGTCTGTGGATAAGATATCTCAAGAACCGCAATATGTATTCGGATGAAACTTTCAGGGATGTTTGACCTCTTGACTGGCACGAACTAATTAGATTTTGATATCGATCCGGTACCGGACAAGGATTCTTGATTATTTTTATATTTACTTTACATGAAAGTATTACGATCTTACGTTCTTTTAAGTCTTTCCTTGATTATCTCCCTTGAAAGCAAGCTCATGGTTTCCACGTAAGCTATGGTGGCATTGGTGTTTCCCAAGTTTTGTTTTTGCTTCTCTATTATCAATTTTACTCGCGTCTCTCAGACTGTATAAACACACGGCAGCAAAACCGGTCAGAAATTAAATAGCTCTAACATATTTGGTAATAATAATAAATTAAATTATCCTCGACAATTTTTAGTTTTACCAATGTTAAATATATCGCTGCTGTTTAAAACATCTTACCTACTTAACAATTGCATTTCTAGCTCTGCCTTGTGGGACTCTGCCTTCTTGGACTCACGTTTTTTGTGCTCAACGATGTTGTTAAACCTCTGTTAACAACACCGTATGTAGGTCCTTTCTGTTTTCTTTCATGCACGGATAAATTTTTCACTATAGACCACAATGGTCGTAAAGACACTATATCAGTGGATAGACCAAAAAAGGCCGTCATAGAGAAAACTGTCTTCTCTCTCTTTCTCACTTTTTCTCTTGTCTCTCTCATCCCTTCCTCATTTGTCTCCCTTATTTCTTCCAACTATCTGTCTGTCTGTCTCTCCGTTACTCTATTGCTCCGATTTCATTTTCCCTCTCTCGTATTCCTTAATCCCTTACCTCCCCCCTAATTCTTCAATACCTTTGCTTTCCTTCCTCACCTTCCTTGTACCTTTTTCTTTCTTTTCCCCTCCCTCTCATTCTTTAGTTCATCTGATTTGTTTCCTCTCTCTCCTATTCCTTAGTCCCTCTCCTACCACGTGATCGCTGTCCGGTTAAGGCATTGTTGTCCTTTTTTCGACCAGCCACCCTTCACGCTGGTCGCGTCCGTCTGTCCTCCCGCCCGGTCTGTTAAGATTTTCCCTTTTCCGATTTTTCCTTTGCGCCAGCTTACTACTGATTGTCGAAAGACCCTTTTTGTTATTTATTATTTAACAATTATTTTCCTTCTGTTGTATATATATATATATATATATATATATATATATATATATATATATATATATATATGTATGTGTGTGTGTGTGTGTGTGTGTGTGTGTGTATATATATATATATATATAGGGACCTGCATATATCATCAATAAATTCCTATTGACATACATGTTTAGAATGGGGAAATATTGAGTTCTATTTATAATTTTAGTTATAATTATAAGAGTTATTAATTTACTTCAAAATATTTAAAGATATCTATTATGAAGTATCAATATGACAGCTAGTTAATTATGACAATAATAAAAAATAATTTATATCTAGTAAATATATATTTATTTTTATGTAGGCAAGAAGTATTTTTTCATCCCTCAGGTTAAGTAAATGAAATGTAGCCATTAAAATAAATAATTTCTCATTCAAACAAAGAAGGCACTTTTTATACCTTATATTGTAACTAGTATCAGTCACCAAGATTTCCCATTCAGGATGAAAATTAATTGTTTTATCTATAAGTTCGCAAATGAAATTACTTAGACCCGTTGAATGCTGTCTTTTCCTATTCCGAAATGTATATAAATGTGTTGAATGACGCTTCTTCATTTCATTTTTAGGTGATCCAGTATAAAATTATTTATTATTAATTTCTGTGGTAACTTTACATTGATATACTACATTTTTCAACTTATATAAATCTTTAACCATACAACTATCTATATTTTTACAATCACATATTTTATAAGAAGTATTATTTATATTATGTGAGGAGGAGGCTTTACATGTTACTGATTTCCGATCGTTCTAAATAATATTATGATTATTAATGGAATACCAAGTAGTATTACTACTAATATCTACTACATTGACCCTGCCATTAGGGGAGTTATTA
>NC_142930.1:105163521-105203521 GCF_046866305.1 Octopus bimaculoides | reverse complement strand
TATATATATATATATATATATATATATATATATATATATATATATATATATATATATATATATATATATGTATACATCTACGTATATATATATATATATATATATATATATAATTTATAAATTATTATTTAATTAATCGCGACGCATGTAAGTTTATTTCAAAGTAACTTTATCTTCTCCATTTTGATGCTACACTCTGCCCTATACTGTTTTCTTCCTCCATTCTTCTCTAATTCCTTTCCCTCCTCCCTCCGCCGTTTTCTATCAGCCGCTCTCCTCTTTCTCTCCTCTCTCCTCTCTCTCTCTCTCTCTCTCATTGCTCAAACCTGACCATCGTCCATCTATCCTTTCCTCATGTGACCATCTTCCTTTTCCTGCACGAACGTTTAAACGAGTGGATGTTTTTCTCCCTCTCTGTTATCTTTTCTATTTTCAAAGAAAGAAATGCTTTTCCCAGCGTTCACTATTTTCCTTTCGTTCTGGTCTAAGGACCCTCCATGTTCGTTTTTGTTCGGTTTCCTTGTATGTCTCCACCGTCATTTATTTATTCCCAACTTTGCCCACCACCCATAAATCCTAAATTTTATTGTAGAATTTATGGGAGGAACTGTCTTTGAAGACTCATATTGTCGTTGAATGCTCGAAATGAGGAATAGATAGACAGCCGACAACTAATGAAGGGTCCTTTCTCAGTGTTAACTCGTCCTGCTTTCCATTTTTTGTCGTTGTTTACGTATTCCATTCGTTTTCTCCCTGCTTGTTTACTTATTTCATGTTATTTGCACCGTTGGTGACGTCCTGTATCCATATATGCATGTATATATAATATATATTTTTTATCATTTATTATGTATATATATATATATAAGTGTGTGTGTGTGTGTGTAAATAATAAATAATGGTATTTTTAATAAGCTTAAAGCTCATAAAAAATACCATTATTATTCAGAATCAATAAGTACAAACTCTTAAATGGCAAGGGCCATAATGGAGTACATTTGGGCTTACCTGTAGTACGATTCTACCGCTACATACGGAGACATCTCGGATCACATCAAATTAAGGACAGCTGACTGACTGACTGACATGAATCCGTACATCAACACCCCGCCCCAACATCTGCCCATAGATGTGCTTTATCCTTTCAATGATGCAACAGTGATCTGTTGTGGGGGTCACCTATGGCTGTGGCACCTCCAACTAGCCACACATACACACATACGCACACACTCATATGGGACAAAGAATTTAGATCCTTTCCGATTCATATAGACTCATAGGTCCGGTTTCCTGGTTTCCCGGTTTCTATGGCGCATATATTATCCCCCTGGATGCGACGATGGTCCATTGTAGGATTACTTATTTTTGCCTGCTGAATGGACGGGAACAATGTGAAATGAATTATTCTGCTCAAGAACAAACTCGTCACTCCGTACATGAATCGAAATTACAATCTTACAATCATGAGTCCAACATCCTAACTACTAAGCCACACGCTCAACATTCCTGCAATCATTGACATGCTATTGTTCAAACGGAAGGCTAACTGTGAGGACAACGACTGCTACCATAAGTTGTACGAAGTTTACACGTACTCACCTTACAATGGACGCAGGTAATAAAAAACAATTATATGTACTTCCTCCATCCCATCTTCTGATGCATAATCACCACGTTTTTATTTTTCCTTTGTTTCCTTGGTGAAGTAGTTCTTAGTCTTTTTCGCGATAATTTGATCTTTTATACTTCTAATGTTTTTGTTCCTTTCCATTCTTCCTGTAAAAATATGTCGTTAAATAAAAACTGTCTGTAAAAGAAAAAAAAATGTTAAACGTATATGATGTACATGTGTTTTTGAGTGAGTTTTTGTGTGCACATGTGTTTCCGTACATAACGTTTCCTATATTTGTACATGAAATATTAAATATATTCACTCATAAAATATCCAATCTATGTATGTATGTATGTATGTATGTATGTATGTATGTATGTATGTATGTATGTATGTATGCATGCATGTATGTATGTATGTATGTATGTATGTATGTATGTATGTATGTATCTATCTATCTATCTATCTATATAACTATCTATCATATTTATGTACATGTACACATAAACATATATCTATATACATACATGTATATATATATATATATATATATATATATATATATACACACACACATACATATATATATACATACATATATGTACATATACATACATACATACATACATACACATATATATATGTATATATACACACGCACACACACACACACACACATGTTTCATAAGTATTGAAATAAATTTGAATATGAGAAAGCCATTAGCAGAGATTAAGATGTATATAATATAAGAATAGAAAAGAATTTCTTGTATACTTAACATTTCTTATACACTTCTTCACCATCTAATGGCTTTTTAATATTTAAATTTATTTCAGTATTTCTGATTCACGCTGTGTTGGGCATAAAATATCTATCAAACTAATGTGTGCATGTCTGTGCACTCGATTGTGCATCTATCTATCTATCTATCTATCTATCTATCTATCTATCTATCTATCTATCTACCTATATAATATATATATATATATATATATATATATATATATATATATATGTATATATATTATATTGAGCAATGTCGTCGCTACTTGTTACCCGTTAAACATTTAAAAATTCATGTTTACAACATTAACATGATGAAATGCATTGATGGCTAAAACGCACGATCGTCAATAAAATCAGATCACGTATATGCTAGTATCTGTACATACGCACACTTACATATATATTCATAAATATATATATATATATATATATATATATATATATATATATATATATATATATATATATATATATATATTTATTTATTTATTTATGTGTTTCAGCCAAGTGGCTGCGGTCATGCTGGTGCACCACCGTGATTTTCACGTTCCTCGCATAGCTCTTCACCCCCACCTGACATGGTCCAATCAAGAGTTTTGATGGCACATCTGGTGTATAAGAGAATTTGACATAGCTGCCCTAAACTGCGTCTCATTACGAGCCATTGGTTCGTCTGGTACCGTGGAGAGGAAAGTGTCAAGTTTTGTCTTAAAGACCTCTGTATCCATGTCTTGCATGTCTCTCAAATGTTTTGGCAGGGCATTGAAGAGTTGAGGTCCTCTGAAACCGAGGCTGCTGCAGTATCTCGTTCTTATGTGAGATGCAGTGGACGGTACCTTTGGCACCATGCAGTGGCGACCCGTGCGGGCGTTCCTGTAGTTCTTGATGCCAAAGTTTGGCACCAGTCCTTCCAGTATTTTCCATATGTATAT
The DNA here is from genome assembly GCF_046866305.1 of Octopus bimaculoides. NCBI lineage: Eukaryota > Metazoa > Mollusca > Cephalopoda > Octopoda > Octopodidae > Octopus > Octopus bimaculoides. The sequence continues at coordinate 105,200,190 of NC_142930.1, read as the reverse complement.
TATTACATATCTCTCCCGCCTGCGCTCCAGGGAGTAGAGACCTAGTGCCTTCAGTCGCTCCCTGTAGTTCATCTGTTAGACTGTGGCGATCTTTTTTGTATAGTGCCGCTGAATTGCCTCGAGTTCTGCTGTCCGCTTAACACTGTGTGGTGACCACAATTGAGAGCAATAGTCTAGGCGGCTCAGAACAAATGTCTTCCACAGAGTCAACATGACTTTTTGATCCCTTGTACGGAATGTCCTCAGTATCCACCCTGCCAGTTGTCTGCACTTTGCTGTCAACTTGACAATGTGCATGTGAAATGATGCATCACTACACATGTTGATGCCCAGATCTCTTACTGTTTGTGGTTCTGGGATTGCAGTACCTCCAGGCCCTGTGTATGTCAGTTGGGAGGTGCTTGTGGTCTTGTAGCGCAGTACTTGAAATTTTTTTGCATTGAACTGCATATTATTTTGCTCTGCCCACTCATATATTGCATTTAGGTCATTCTGCAGGCTTACAATATCATCAGGATTCTTTATTGCCTGAGATATCTTTGTGTCATCAGCATAGCTAGTGACAGTATACTCTTCTCTACTGTTTTTTGTTCTGTGTGTATCAAAAATATCGCTATCAATCTGGAGTAATAATTTGTAGTTTTGAAATCAGTAGTTCTTTGACTGCTATTTCTGAATTCTCAGTATGTTGGAGAAGCAGGTTACTGTCAATCCCTATATATTTATGATTATAAATGTTTTTTACCGAAAAGGTTTTTTCATACTGAGCTACCCGGCAAAATTGTTAATTATTAATTTTATTACTAATTGACGATTCCCTGCCCTGCATATCTATATTTTAATAATACCTCTAATGTGAATAGTTAAACCGCAAGAAGTTCGTACGGGTCTCTTTTCTATGTGGGACTATTTATGATGCACACTGAATTGAATTCATTAGGGCGAGGGATTTTGAACTCACTGGCCGATAAATTTCTTAACGTCTTCCTCACGTGGTATTGATGTCGCATGGTCAAAATTAACGTGAGTTATTTTAGACATTAACAAATTTATTGGAATATTTAGCTGATGATCAGAATAGAGTATTCTTTACTCTTAACTGTGAAACGATCGTACTAAATTAACTAAAGGCAGGTGGTTTTTTTTACTCTTCTCTACTGTTTTTTGTTCTGTGTGTATCAAAAATATCGCTATCAATCTGGAGTAATAATTTGTAGTTTTGAGATCAGTAGTTCTTTGACTGCTATTTCTGAATTCTCAGTATGTTGGAGAAGCAGGTTACTGTCAATCCCTATATATTTATGATATATATATATATATATATATATATATATATATATATATATATATATGTGTGTGTGTGTGTGTGTGTGTGTGTGTGTGTGTGTGTGTGTGTGTGTGTGTGTGTGTGTGTGTGTATAACTGGCACTCCATCAGTTACGATGGCAAATGTTCCAGTTGATCTGATCAATGGAATAGCCTGTACGGCGCTCCACAGACACGCGTACCCATAACGTAGTGAACTGGAGCAACGTGAAATAAAGTGTCTCGCACAAGGACACAACACGCTGCCAGGAATCGAACTCATGACCTTAAGATTGCGAAGCGAAACATACACATATATGTATTTATATATGCATACATTTTAGTAGGAATTAATGATAAACTAAAAGGCAGGCCATAGTCCATTAATTTGATTGCGATTCTATCGATCTCTAATCAGGGAATATTACCCATACGTCATCATGTGTGTAGCAATATTTCCGTTTATCTCACCCAATAGTTGATACACCACCTGGATACGCAAGTACTGAAACATAGATAACTCGACTATATCTCAACTTTTATCATTTCAATAACCTTTCCACAGTTTGTTCATCCTTTGTGCTCTCAATGGTTCAGGAAACATTCGCACCTTCTAAGAGTCTGGTTCTATTTTCTGTTCAGTGAATTTATCTCCTTTTTATTGCTCGTTATCTTTTTCAAACCACATGTGCTCATTTAAACCTGACTTACTTCATATGGAGTTGCTAATCCATCATGTTGACATTGCCGGCTTGAAAATGGCGAAATAAATTCAATATTCCAGCCAGGAAACCATGAGAAGCTGAATATTACGTTTCCTTCTTGTGTGGTTTTTAATAATGATATATATATTAACTGTATTTCCTTCGGACACACGCTGGTGTAATGCCGTTTTCAGTGGATAGTAAAGAGAAAGCATAAAAACAAAAATTATGGGTATTATACAAATCTGGAAAACAACAGAAATCAACACCGGAAGATAATGTTGAAAATATCGAGAATTCTGTTATGATATTTTCCAAGATATAAAAACTACAGAAAAAATTTGATACACATATATACGTACATACATGCATACATATATGTGTAAATAGGTACATGCATACAAGTATGTATGCATGTATATATGTATCTACGTATGTATGTATGGTTGTATGTACATACGTATGTACGTACATATGTATCCATGTATGTATGTATTTATATCTCGCTCTCTTTCTCACTCACTCTCACTCACGCTTTCACTCTCTCTCACTCTTTCTCTCTCTCTCTCTCTCTCTCTCTCTCTCTATATATATATATATATACATACATACATATATATATGTCCATGTAAATGTATATGTATATATATATATATATATATATATATAGATGTATATATATATGTATGTATATGTATATATATATGTGTGCATGTTTGTGTGTACATATATGTATAGCTGCGTATATATACTATATACGTTTGTATGAATATATCTGTTTGCACGTGTGTATGCGCGCGCGCGTGTATGTGTGTGCGTGTGTGGAAGCGCGCGCGCGCGTGCCCGTGAGTTCCATTGATACTTCGTGTTTCGTCTACTGAGATAGTGGTAAGATATCTATATAGGTGCTAATTTATTTATATAAGAATTGATGTAAGTCTAATTGTACAACTAATTGGGTGTGAAATAGTATTCGTAGAGAAAATACAAAATGAAACTGGAAAAAAAAAAAATGAAGCTTGTGTTCTACCGGATTTCATGTCATTCCCATAGAGATAGTATGAAGGTTTTTGAGCTTGTACTTCAGCTTATTAAGGTAGAAAGAGAATAATTCAGTACATCTGATCAATATTTTGGTTTGATGTTTCTCGATCAATAGCTTTTACAGAGTGCAGAGTCTACAGAAATCATTTGATTGAGTATCAATTGATACTTTATCTAAGAGTTGTCATTTAATGACATGGGAAATATTTTTTATTTTTCTTCAAATATATACGTGTTGCTTGCTAGTTTTGCGTCCAATCGTCTTTGTAATGTTGTAAATGTAGGGCTACGCCGATGAAATCGACAGTTAAATTGCTTCCAAGTCCTATGTATATAATCAACGCCATTTTGGTTAATTGGTTGCATATAAATGTATATGTATGTATAAATATATATGTATGTATATATACATATACATACACACACATGCACGCACCACAGGAATATACATATATGTAAATGTGTGTATATATATATATATATATATATATATATATATATATATATATATATATACACAAAGATAGATACATACATAGATATAGATATAGATATAAATAAAATTTCTCTAGACAGTTTGTATTGATTAGGTATACAATTTGGGAGACACAATTGCAAGAATCAGCAACAGAGCACCAGGAATAATTCTGGTTTGATTGATCCCGTAAGCCTCATGTAAGAAAACTCATTAATGGTGCATTTAAAAATAAAAATAATATATATAGGAAAACCCTAGGTTAGCATTTTGGAACAATAGTGCATCAGTTATAAATCGTTTTACGCGCATAGCTGGTAAAAACGTATACATATATAATTTGATAAAGTTAGCTACTGCCCTTCTATTTGTACTGATAACCAACTATTACTAAGAGTCATATATTTTGCAAAACTATTTAGTACTATCACTGATAATGATGTACAAATAGTAATAAATATCAAGAGGCCGATCCTTTTCTTTAATAAGACACAAATGGAAAAGAATATCGTTGTTTAGTCTAATCAAGGGTGCCAAAAATTTACCGCCAAGTTAAAATATATACAGAGTGGATTTCAGAAGTTTTTTTTCAGTGGAGACAGTTATTAATTACAAAAGTACAAAACTCTGATCTCTTTCATGAAGGCTCCATGGAATTCTTCCAAAATTAAGGTGTCCTTGTCAGGGCTCTTTTCATCTTCTCAATGTCTTCAAAATGACTGTTCCTGGAATTCTCGTTCAGCTTGGAAAGCTACCATCAGTCACGAAGAGCAAGGTCTGTAGGGAGGGTGAAGGACAGTTTTGATGCGTATCTCTGTCCAGTTACTGGTAACCAGGATATTCATCACGGAGTACGTTTCGAACAAACTTTGAAGAAATTTTACGTATGTTTAGATCTTCATGAATAATTCAGTGTATCGTTGCCACACCAACTCCGAACTGTATACTTTTGTCTTTATAGACACACAATGGTCTTCATCCAGAAAATTGCAAACTATCAACCAGCTCTGACGTTCTGATGTCCCTCTCTCTTCCATACTTATCATTGTCTCTCATCTACTTTCTTTCGAACTTGAATCTGTTGCACCAACAAAAGCGATACGTTATAAGCAGTCAGGAACATTTTCCCAGTTTAACACAAAACTTTTAATTGCACAGTAAGCTCCTAAACGCCCCGAATACATCCCGCAAACTAGTCAGCTGTAACAAGCAGTGTTTAGTAGGGTGTGTTCAAAGTGTTCTTACAACCGTTTCGTTCAGTCTGGAATAACAAAGTTGGCAGGTCAGTTTATTATATGTATAGTAATGATACACTAAAATTACAATAAGTTAAGACAGTTATAACTGCCTCTCTTTAAAACGTCTCAAAATTTCTGGAACGCACCTCCTATATCGTGAATTGTGTCGTTGTTAATGAAGGAATTTCTAAAAATCGCTCTCCAAAAAAATTAAACGGCAGCATGAAAGTAAGATCAGGAATGATCCAATCAAATTATTCCTCATCTTAAACCCAAATATTAATTATTAACTTGACTACAGTCAATGTTTGTACATGTTACATGCAACCTTATTAACGAAAAGATCTATCCATATAATAAATCACATGTTTCAATATCATATATTCATCAGAAGAAGGCTGCGAGTTGGCAGAATCATTAATACACCGGACAAAATGCATAGCAGCATTTTTTCTAGCTTCACATTTTGATTTCAAATTCCGCCGAGATCGACTTTCCTTTTCATCCTTTCGGGTCGATAAAATAAGTAACTGTTGAGCATTGACATCAATGTAGTAGACTAGCTCCCAAAATTCAGGCCTTGCACCTACAGTAGAAGTAATTATATATAAACTACAATTCGAACAGCGCACTGTATTTCTTATAAAATATCCCTAGTAGCCTGACTAAGCGAATTTCAAAAACCTCTTCTGTTGAAGTACCATTCAATACAATCATTAATGTTGATGTTTCAAAGAAATCGTGAAATATAAAGTATACATATAAACTAATAGTAGAACGTGTAATAAAGATCACGTGGTATAATACACCATTTTTGAGAGACAAAGCCATTCTGTGTCTAGTAAGAATTCATTTTTCCCCGGACAGGAAAATCTTTAATACAAATTCGCATATAAATAGGCTACTCAACAATAACGAAGTTTGCCAGTATTGTGACATACATGAGTAATAAAAAATAATGAAAAGTTTAAATCACCAGAACACAACCAATGGAACACAGATTTATAATTGTCACGCTTAAAGTGTATATCCAGTGAACGGAAACTGTCTGGAGTAACCCAGACAGTTTACAATAAGCAAAACGGCATTGATTGTATAGACATGGCTGCGAACCAATTTTAGAGCTGGGTTGATCAACAGAGTCATACATCTACAGCGTTACAAATAAGAGTGAACACAAATCTAGCTACACAAATATGATTTTTGAAGAATAAAAATGTATTCTGTTTCATTGAATTGCAACTTTTAGGAAAAACGCCGACATATACGCAACCAAAGACTTTTTGTAGTCTTTGTAACTGGAAATATTTAAAACTTTGAAATAAAAATGAAAATATTGAATTAATCTCTGTCGGCCGTCAAATGCAAAGTTACTTAAGCGGTGCCCAGAATTCCAATAGAACACATACTTCTTTCTTTTCATTTTCCTTTTATATTTTTTACATTTTTATTTTTTATTTTCTGTGAATTTCCCGTCTGGTTACTAATAAAGTTAGAGCTACCACATTTCTTAAATTAATTAGTACTTCCGCAGGAACATTAACGCTATTCCAATAGAGAGAAGATGAAATCCAATCAAACACGTATTTTGCTTTCTTTTTGTACTTTCTATTCAATCTTTACTTAAGATACTACTGTATACACTAGAGCAATAAAGTTAACATGATCCCCTCCCCTCTTTAATAAGCATGCGCGCGCACACACACAACATACACACAAATAGACACATGTATACACTCATACACACATACACACATACACACAAATAGACACATGTACACACTCATACACACATACACACATATATGTGTGTGTGTAGAAGCAGACACATCTACACACACACATATATATATGTATGCGTGAATGTGTGTGTGTGTACGTGTGTGTACGTGTGTGTGTGTGTGTGTGTGTGTGTGTGTGTGTGTGTGTGTGTGCCTAAGAATGAATGACAGACGAACATAAGTAGAACTCAGCACATTTATATATTGTCGGAATTGTATGTATTGAGTAAGAGGTTAACTTGTGTTAAAGTTTCGTGAACAAGAAATCATGACTATCTCCTCGAGTATTTAGAAGCAAAGTGAAGAAAAATAAAATGGCTTCTTTTCCTCCAATTCAACTTAAATGTTGCTAGCAATATAATCAAGAGCTTCCTGACTTTAGTAAAGCAACATTTATGTAGAGTGTATAGATACCATAAACATTATAATTCCATGATATAAATGTTAGCAGCTCATGTTTAGGCAACATTGCGTCTAGCATCGCACGCTATAGCAGATGCAAGAACCTAACCAGACAATCTACCCTCCCACCACACTATTCTCTACAACTGAAGAAATCCTACAATCACTGCCTCTCGAAGGCAGTGGTTTATATATCCACACTCACGCCACTCGATGGTATTACGAAATACTACACGGGCATGACGGCTAACGACTTTAAAGAAAGCTATTCACTTCATATGTACATCATCAGATGTAGGGATTGAAGAAACTCTACCGCATTGTTCCGCTTTGTTTGGAGATTCCAGGATACAGAAATACCTTACCCAGCATCAAATGATGTATTATCGACAGGGTCCCATCTGGGTCGGCCGAAACTCGCAATCACAAACTCTGTCTCCGAAAAATGCAGCACAATAAATAGTGCGTTCGTTCTATCAATATAAAGACCGACGTTTTATATCGTTCTTGTAGATGATACCCACTTTAGATGTATTTCAGATTATTGATTCCAGATTAACCTGCAAAGCCACCCATAGACCCAATAATATTATACTCGTTGTCCAAGCAAAGACTGCAATCTCTGCCTTTTCAGCAACTCAATGATTCAGAAGACACATCAACCACATCTACGACAAGTGCCACACAGCTGGCATTCGTCTGTTCTTGCTAACTTATAACTACGTTCACATGACCATAACTGATTGTCGGGCGTTAAAAGCAGGAGGCAATCCTTACCACCTATGCCTTAAACAATGATGTCGCTGACGCATCAAGTGTCACACTTTGATGACTACAAAAATTCTTTTGTGAACCTTAGAACACCACAAAATTAAAGTCGTGACCCGAATTTGGCATATTTGTTTACTTTATTTCCACGTCCAACTGAACAAAACCACCGTATGAAACGAAATTATCATCTCACCATATTTTCCCTCCTACCTACCTCTATCACCCCGCTTCCTACTCAGCCACTTCCACTGTCTGCTTACATCATGCTTAATTATCATTCACATGGGCCCACTTGTACGTACCACCCAACCAAATCTACCTATGAACATAAAAATTCTATAAAAATCAATGAAACTCACGCTTTGATGTAGGCGAACCAAAACATTTCGAAGTTACAGTCAGCGTTTTCTCTTTAAAAAGTAATATATGTATGTATGTATTGTATGTATGTGCGCACGTATGCATGAAATACACAAACATATACAAGCATACGTGTCTATCTATCTATCTATCTATCTATCTATCTATCTATCTATCTATCTATCTATCTATCTATCTATCTGTGTATATGTATAGCTCAGATATACAGGTACAAATACACACACACACACATATATATGTGTGTGTGTGTGTGTGTGTGTGTGTGTCGTTGCTCGTAACTATGTATGCGTACTGTTTCAGAAGTTCTACAGATTGTATCTACAAAACACATCATAAAATGTGTGTCTCAGAGCGTTCACAAAATCCCTTTTATGTCGTTTGATATTGTTTATCACAAGGGCCCCTTAAACCTTCAAAAACGTCGCACCGTGTATACGCATATTAATGGTGTTTTACGTTTATCTCTAAATTTTATCTTTCTAACGTACTGTTTTGTACGTCAGTTTGTTTGTTTAATTAGTTCTTTCTTTTGTCATAGCTTATTTTACTTCTTTGTATCTAATTCATTATGTCTGTCTTTGTCTCTTTCTAACTTTGTCACTTCATATGTATGTATATATGTTTGCATGTATGTATGTATATAGACACATGCATAAATATATATATATATATATATATATATATATATATATATATATATATATTTATATATACATATATACATACATATATATATATATATATATATATATATATATATATATATATATATAAATACATATATACATATATACATATATATACTTATACATATATGTATATGTATATACATAAACACATATATACACATACATACATATATATATATAAATACATATATATATATACATATATATACTTATACATATATGTATATGTATAGACATAAACACATATATACATATACATACATATAGATATATATCTATGTATATCTATGTACGTATATCTATATATGTATATATATAGATATAGATATAAATGTATATATACACATATATATGTGTTTATATATATATATATATATATATATATATATATATATATATATATATATATATATATATTCATAAGAATATATATATTCATAAGAATACATTTGTATTGAAATATTTTTCATTGTTGACTTCTTCACTGTTCTCAGTTCCGTTAACGGCTTGGCGTTCGGGCGAGTATACTTGGCATTGATGTGGCAACATTTGAAATGTTGTCTAGGTGAATGCAGCTGATGGGACTAATCAGATTTACGTTTTGAAATGTATTTGAAAAGTCTGAAACCTAGGTATTGCATTATCCTTAATCTGGGTTGTTCATTTTCGGATGTTCTTCCTAAGGTAAGACAAGTTTTTCATGTTTTGTTGCACACACGCATTTTTGCCAGTATATACGCAGTTAAGCTATACAATAGCGTCGTTTTTATATCGATTGCTATTGTCCAGTAAATATCGGTACCTTGTTGTACCATTCTTATGAATTTATATATATACTCTTATAGGGCTATTTTTTGCTGGAAATTGATACATTTGTATTAATACATTTGTATTGAAATATTTTTCATTATATATATATATATATATATATATATATATATATATATATATACCATAAGATGTAGTCTATCAATAACCATACATCACAATTTCAAGTTTCATATCCAACTAATACTAAGCTAGCAGCACACAATATACATCAAGACACTGTTAAAATATATTAGGTATTTACAGTGCACCAAACTTACGGTTACGATCTATTCATGTTAACAAACTATATTATAGAAACGTAAACGACAAAATCAAATACAAGAAAAAAGAAAAGTCGATGGGTCAAGGGACTTCGAAATGGTTTGGTTCACCAACATCAAATTGTGAATTACTTGTTTTTATTCATTTATATATTATAGTGCAAGAAATAAGTGGGACCTCGTGAATTGTAATCAGGTGTAATGTAAGGAGACAGTGGATGTAGTTGATTAGGAAGTCGGGTGATAGAGGGGGATAAGTGGAAAGTTATAAAGTGAAAATATAGCGTTTCGGACATAGTGCTTCTTTGGATATACAGAGAAAAGTCAAGGTAAAATGGTACAAGAACAGAGGAAAAGATTAACTTCAATCCATCGTAGCCCGGCGATGGCTTAGTTGGCCGAAACTTTGAAGTAAATCGCAGTCAATAATATTGTTGCTTAAGAATAATAAATGTGTACTCTACAGAAGCATCAAGTAACCCATCAGATGAATATAAAATTGTTTTTTATTATAACTGAACATGAAAGGAAACATTATCTTATCTATCTATCTATCTATCTATCGACTGACGTGTTGTCACATCGGCTCCGAAGGTAAACCTTATTTTTGACCATTTATTGCCCACATTTCGTTATCATTTTTGTCCATAAGGTGTGTGAAGCACCCAACTTTCATTTTACTGTATTTCTAAGGCAGGAATTTGCCCCCTATGGGCAGTTTCAGCCCAAATTAAATTTACATATTTAATTCTCGGCATTTAAAAATGTCGAGAAATATTATTGTAGAACGCTGGTCAAATTCGTTCATAGACCAGCATTTTCCTAGGTTTGAAACGCTAGGAGAAAAAAAGAATAACTCATGCACACGCATTCACACGAAATCAACTACAGTAATGAAAAATACAAATGAAGTAAAGACAAGTATTACAGACTTAAAAGTGAATGCTGTCAACGTGATGGATACTGCAACCACGACTGTTAACAGCCCTGTCATCACCACCACCAACACCACCACCACGGTTACCACTGCTATCACTACCACCACCACCACCACCACCAAGATTACCACTGCTACCACCACCACCACCACCAGCAACAATAGCGATACTGTCGCAAAGCCGTCAAACTGTTTGAAAGAAAAGACCATCAATACAAATAAAACTTCACCTTCTATTGCTAAAACAGACACCTCTGCCACCAACACTCCCACCAAAAAAAATCCAATTGCGCAGGAGCATTGAAACAAAAAAAAAGACCCTTCTACATTTTACGCCAGAACAAATTAAATAAACCAAAGCCCTCTTAACTGAAAAAGGATCAAGTCTACACCTAAACATTCCTCAAGATATCATAGAGACCACACAAAAGAGAACAATAATATACAAAATTAAAAACGCAAAACACGCAGACCAGAACAAGCACCCGAAGAACTCATAGAAAAATGTTTGCGCCCGATATGGGCTTTCAAAAACTATGTAAACTGGTGGAACTAATATGTCACAATACAGGTTCGCTTCGACAGCGAAGAAAAAGCTAAAGAGCTGTCGACACTCACCCTAAAGTCGGAAAAACCAATTTTAATTCCGACCTACCTTGGTCAACGTGTGACCAAAGTTTCAATCAAGAATGTCCCTCCTGAGGTAGAGTCACAATGGCTTTTGTCCGCCACTTGCTACCGCATGGAGGAGAACATCAACATCCTCGAGTTTGCTACTTTGCAACAAGAAAACTGGTCAGGAAAAACGATTCAAGTGTTGTCTAGCGAATGTTTCCAAAGAAGAAGGGTGAATGTAGCAAGGATAGCACGTATAAATGACGACGCCACTTTGAGCATGATCCTATGAAACGAGAAAAAAAAATTAAGCAGAGTTACTTATTTTTGTAAATAAATTTGTTAAAATGTAACATTATTGCCCGAGGTTACCTTGGTCTTTTCGTAGGTTTTTCTTTCCACGGATAAACCTCCCCATTTCTTGGGAACTTTTTGTATTATTTTGATTTATTTTGTATATATTCCAAACGATTTCGATTCCTTTTGATCGTTGTCCCTACTTTTGTTGTTTTTTTTTACTTTGTTTTCGCACCCCTCGAAAAGAAAAACTCTACATTGTATTTGTCCTATCTGTGTTCAGCCCTGTGTAGCTAATTAAGAAATTTCTCTCTCTCTCTCTCACTCTCTCTCTCTCTCTCTCTCTCTCTCTCTCTCTCTCTCTCTCAATCTATCTATCATATGTATGTGTGTTTGTGTGTGCGTATATACATACACACATACACACACATGTATATTTGTAAGTGCATGTAAGTACATATCTTGCATGAATCACGTATGCACAGATGTTCATATATTTAAGTAACATTAGTCAATGGAGTTAAGTAGAGTTGAATGAGATTTATTCAGAGCTGTATGACTAGAAATTTTACGCGTGTACTTCATCTCACATGTAGCCGGCATAGTTAATTTGAGCGTTGCGTAAAATACATTCAACTTTGAATAGATCTTACACACACATATGCCAACACACATATTCTCAAGCACACATGCATATATTGATATGAATATAATAAATAAACCTAGATAAACATAGTAATAAAATGTAGTTCATCTAAGTTTGGTATTTAATAAATAAAAGTGCGCAATGATTCAGTTGCCTATTGGAGATACAATTTAATGACTACGGGAATAAAAGAAACGGCAGCATGGAATTTCAAGTACACTACATGAAGACTTGGACGCCTTGATATTTCGTTATCCTTTCTCTTGCTTAACTAACGACATCAATTTGTGCTATATATATATATATATATATATATATATATATATATATATATATATATATATATATATATATATACACACATACATATATATATGTATATACATACACATATATATAGAAACATTGTTCATAGAACAAACATCATTAGTTTCGTTCCATGCGTATTTCCCGTTCATCCTAATGAGGTGGGAGGGTCATTGCTGTGATGTCCTTTAAATGTAATCGAACCGCGGTAATGAGCTCCCGAAATGGTCATAAGTGTATTTGAATTGATTTTGTGGAACTCTTTTTGCTCGTGGACTCTAACCTACGATGGTTTTAAGAATTGAACTTTTTGGACGTACTTTTGTGTGAGAGTACAAACAAACTTTTAAAAATATTTTTAGTCGATTGATATTTTATTATATCTTAGTTTATTTACTTATTTAGTAGGATGACACGCTTTAGAATTTTTAGTCGTTTACATTTACCTTTTGATAAGCCGTTCAATATATTTGTATTTTATTCGCATATATCTTTACCTTCTGTGTTTTTATGTATAATGTATATTTTTATATGTTTTAAGAACCATGATAATATTTATATATGATCCAATGTTTGAGGTATGGTGTTACATATAAAATCGTTGACTCGAATTTGATGTTTGGACTATGATCAATGATTTCTTATCCTTGTTTCATTTACATTTGAACACTTCTTTTTTGCAGTCCTATAAACCCTTTTGTTTCCATAAAAAAAAGACAAAAAATTAATTCTTGTCGCACACACACACACACACACACACACACACACACACACACACACACACACACACACACACATACACACACATAACTACATGTGGATCGTTGGCGATTTTTTGCTCTGTCTTACTTTTCTCTTGGACTTTCCTCTGTCTCCTGTTTCTGAAGAAGACTTTTGCTCGAAACGTAAAACTAAATTTCTTTCCTGCCTTGAGCGTCAGTTAATAATTTGCATGTAGTACGTCCTTGTGTTGTTGTGTTTTTTGTGTTTTTCTTCATTTTTGCGGGGCGGGGGGATTAATTTCATATATATATATATATATATATATATATATATATATATATATATATATATATATGCGTGTGTGTGTGCGTAGACATATCCATATACATATCTTATATATGTTTGTATGTAACTGCATGTCTACATGTATGTTTAGGGGGTGCATATGTGCATATATATACGTATTTATGTATGTGTATATGTTTGTGCGTATATGTGTGTGCACATGTGTGTGTTTCTGAGTGCATGGGTACATACGAGTGTATCTGTGCATGTATAGGTGTGTGCTCGCGTGTGTGCGTATGTATGTATGTTTGTATGTATGTATGTATATATATGTATATATATATACATTTTGATAGTAGTAAAATGACCTGATACTACTCTGACCAGTGAAACCTTTATATTCTAATATATTTTATAGCCTTGTCCATGCATACTGCTTACACCTTCCCTTTCTTTAGAAGTAATTGTCCCTTATGCTATCACCACTAGATAAGAAACAATAAAATCTGAGACAGTTAAAACTTTTGTCTAGAATCAATTACTAGCCCGATAGACTCGGCTATGTCAAGATGGATTTATGTATTCTTCCTCACATTTGGATTTTTATGTATCCTCTCTCCCACTTGGATTTGAAATGTTGCCACATATATAATATGTCTTTTCTACAGTAATTTTCTGCATTTTCGTGCAGCTGAAGATTGCTCTTCATATTGCATTTAATGTAATGCTCGCATTACTTAAATAAATTGGAGTAGCATGAAACGTGCATACTGCAATCACCTTTGAAATCCGTGTTGCTTATTTTATATATATATATATATATATATATATATATATATATATAGGTGTAAAAAAGGTTGAATTTAGATTCGGCCTTTAATTTGGAGGTTTCCGAAATATTTTCTAATATTGATTCTTCACATTTTACTGGTAGTTTACAGGCGTAAATTTGCGAATATGAAAATAATACTTGTATGTGATGTGTTGTATATTTATGGAATGAAAGCCCATAAAACTCAACAATTTAGTTGAAAATGGAGAAGTTGTTAAAATATATAAGAGAATTTTAATTCATGCAGTCGATCGTTTCGTACAGAGATATAAAAGTAATGCAAATTCGTGGTTGGATTGAATTAAATTAAATTAATTAAATAATTTAATTATATATCAATTGGCTTAATAAATTTAATTCAATTCAATTCAACCATCAATTTGCATTATTTTCATATCTCTCTACAAAACGATCGTCTGCATGAATTAAAATTCTCTTATATATTTTAACAAATTCACTTCTCCATTTTAAACTAAATTGTTGAGTTTTATGAGATTTCTTTCCATAAATTCAAAATACATCATATACAAGTATATATCTGTATATATATATGATTAAATTTACGTACGCTTGTTCACATGTGTACATAGACATTAGTTATTTAATACACAAATTCGGAAACAACACGTTTACAAAACCGTTAAAACAAATTTCAACAACTAAATGGCAAACTCCCTGCTGTTACTGTTCCCTAAACTGATTGGTTAGTTTCGGCTAATTCCGTAGTCTCATATGCAATTATGTGTTTTAATTAGAGCATTAGAGCTTTGTTTTGGCTCTTATTTTTAGCAATCTCGGTGTTCTAATAACCTAGTTATATTTAGTGAGAATTACAGTTTTCCTTTTTAATAAAACACTGCATACGGCTGTCTATCGTAATTTTACACACACACACACACACACACACACACACACACACACACACACACACACACACACACACACACACACACACAGAGAGAGTCTCAGTTCAAATAAACAAATAGTTAAAAAAACGAATAAAATAATGAATAAAAGAACGAAATAAAAGGCGAACGCAACGACGTGCACAAGGAATGTATTAGCTTGACTCTCGGTGAAAGAAGAGAGTTTGACGTTTCGAGCATAGCTCTTCGTCGGAAAGGAGAAAGGGAAAAGTCCAAAGATGGAGAAGAAATCCCCAACGGCACACGTGTAGTCAATAGGGTATAAATATTGCCATACACATACACGCATACATACATACATACATACATACATACATACATACATACATACATACATACATACATGCATACATACAAACATACATGCTTACATGCCTACATCCTCAAACGTACGCAAACACAAACACACACATACATACAAATATATTTGGATGTATATATGGATGTATGTGTGTGTGTGTGTGTGTGTGTGTGTGAGAGAGAGAGAGAGAGAGAGAGAGATAGAGAGAGAGAGATAGAGATAGAGAGAGATAGAGAGAGAGAGAGAGAGAGATAGAGAGGGAGAGAGAGTGTGTGTGCGTAAATGTCGCTTATATCTATTTTATGATAATCCTACCGGCTATTTGAGAAACCAGTGACAGAAAAATCACTACTACACTATGTATCGTTGACAGTGACATTTTGCTGCTATGCAGCAACTGGACACTTACAACTGAAGAAGCACCGCACGTTGAAATCAAGTGACCTGGCCGCCTCTGCAGCCATGTCATTCGGTTCTCGTCTTTGCTTTTATCGACGTACTTATATACATGAACCTCCAAATGCGAATATTGCTGTATTCGGCGTTCTAATAATATATCCAGGTTAAGTTATAAAGATTGGCGTTCGGTACTTATTCTGCATCCATATTTAATACACACACACACGCACACACACAAACACAACACACACACATACACATACACACACAACACACATACTCCCCCCCCCCCACATATATATATATACATACATAGACATATAAGAAGTGGAGTACTCAAAAACGTGTTGTAGTATATTTAGTTCATGTTAACTAAAGTATCTTGTGACTTGTGTTTGATTTTGCTGCGATCCTCAGTCGAAAACGATCCAATTTGCTGGTGCTCGTCATTTATTCCCGCTAGTGTAGTAATACTCTATTTTTGGGGTAAATTAATTTGTTTTGTTTTTGCACCTTTTTTTTCTGGCAGTTATTTTTGTTTGGTGGTTTTCTATTTATTTTGTTTTGCGCCATTTTCGTTCCTTGTTTTCTTTTTATAATTAGAGGCTTGTTAAAGTGATCATATTCTTGATTTTCTTTATTTATTACTAAGAATTTTGTGTGTTAATAGAAAAATTTGTTATGAGTTTGAAGTATGACCGGAACTGTCACTACGGATGTCAATGGTCTGACTTACGCGCCTCTCTGGATGTCTTCATGTAAATTCAATTTTTAGTTGATTGAAATTTCAGTTCATTATTTTGGAGACACTGTGAATAAATTTTCATTAGCGCAGATTACTATTTTTCTCAGTATTAATATATTTTCAATTCATTTATGTTTTTCATTCGAGAGTTATCATTTCAAGTATTTTAGCTTTTAATTCACTATATATTCTTTATGTAGAAGAATATCCATTATCAATATTTTAATTTCAGTGTTTTCACATTAAAGAAAATCTAATAATATTTGTTTTGCTGAGATGTTGGCTATCTTGGAATAAACCATGCTTTACTAAAGACGTCCTACACTATCAGAATACAGCCTGAGTTGTCACTATGGAAACTGAAAATCAAGCTAACTCACCTGCTTTACTGTCACTATTTAAATTTAATTTTTATTTGATCGAATCTTTGGGATGTTTCTACCTTGCCTCTTGTGAGGACACATTTTTAAAGTTTATTTTCTTAGGAACGTTATAATTGTGCTAAAAAATTATTTTCGGCTCACTACCTCATTCTTTTAGCTCTCACTTTATATAGTATCTTCATACTAAAGGTACATTTGGAAACTTTGAATGTTCACACACGCACACACACACACACACACACACACACACACACACGCACGTGTGCGCGCACACACAATCTCACTCTCACCCCTCTCTCTTTCACTATCTCTTTCACACACACAGACACAGACACACACACGCACACAAACAAACAAACTAATCTTATTGATGTTTCTGAGATGTCAGACATCGAATGGAATATACGTTGCTGGAGATGTCCAGGACCACCGAAATATGTTCGGTTTTTCGCCACAGTTAACAAGGATCAGAACTACTTGCTTTTATTTTGTTATATTTCCATTCAATCATAGTGTTTGTGCGATTGAAATTTCGAGAGATCACTCGCCGGCCCCTTTTGAGAATAAATTTTCATTGGTTTCATTGACTATTTTATAATTTTCAATTAATGAAAACTTATTTTTGCTTTACCATATCAAGCACCTTGCGCTGAACTTAACCATAGGCTCTTCATGCTGAAGGCAGCCTTGAAAAAATTTCCAATATCGATATTTTAATTGGCTTAATTAGTTAATGCTTGTCAGGCCAAAAACTAATCTTATTTGTCATTTTGAGATCTTCACAGCAGCCATTGCGTTAGATTACACTTCCCTACGGAGCTCCGATACAGATCTGAAGTTGCTAGCATGGCTGCCAAATATCTCACCCACGGTTTGTTTGCATTTAAATATATTATTTCTATTTGATTGAAACTAAAGTTCTCTACATCATCACTTCTAAAAATAAAGAACTTTTAACGCCAATTACTATCTTCCTCGTCAGGGTTATATCTTCAATTAATTAGAGTAGCAATGAGATCATGTGTCACTGTTACTTATTCTTTGATGATAGAATATTCAATTTACCTTGAATTATTAGAATTATTCCGGCAAATTTATATCGATTCAGTTCTGAATTTGGTCAGGCTAGTCAGAGTTACGTCGTGTATTAATTTCTTCCCCACTAAATCTTCGAGAAACTACGATTGGATTTTGGCTTAAAACAAAGAATATGTATTTACATGT
Organism: Octopus bimaculoides; assembly: GCF_046866305.1. Classification (NCBI taxonomy): domain Eukaryota; kingdom Metazoa; phylum Mollusca; class Cephalopoda; order Octopoda; family Octopodidae; genus Octopus; species Octopus bimaculoides. The sequence goes on along the minus strand of NC_142930.1, from coordinate 105,181,690 downwards.
GGATTAGACTATTCTTGTCCTGGTCAAGCATACATTGATCTTTGCCTAAAGACACAGATTATAATGCTTCTACAATTTCTGAAGCATTCCATTTGGAAGAGGAAAAAATAGTATTGGTCACCGTGACATTGTTTTACGTGGAAGTGATCAAGGGTTGCAGGGAATTTTATTGTCGGTAGCTATTGTAAAGTTGAAACGTGATGGCTCGTATGTTTTCCAAAGAATCAACGGGAACTAAAAGGAAAATGTTACCAAGGCTTCTTAGACTAAATGCAAAGTGACAACCTAAATGGCTGATTTAGTAGCGATGGTGCTCTTTCATAATGTTTCAGAATGAGATCTGACTTCTAAAAAAGAACAAAACAAAAACTCGATGCTGTTATATATAGATTTCGTACATGAGGAACAACTACTCACAAAAGTATTGATTCCTGAGATGAGGAAGATAATCTATATAGTTAGCCAATGCTGAACCTGATCAGTGGAGACTTTGATAAACTGCTCCAAAGCCATATTTTAATCTAAACAAAGGGAGATGTAGAGCTATTGGAAAATTTAAATATGGTTAATTGACTTAGTAATGGAACAAGTATTCAAATAACGTATTTACACAAATTACACGGACACATTATAGTTAGTGATATTGTTACAAAAATAGAACAATAGAAAACGTGTCGTTGTATTAGTAATTAAGCTGAGACATTAAGGCACCAATCTAGCATTAGTCTATCATGCTATTAGCATTCGGAGACATTAGGAAGAAGTCTTCATTGAATTCTTTACAAAAAAATTTCTATCAAATTGCTTAAAACTTGAAAAAAAACTTATGTGTATCTGTGTAAATGTGTGTGTGTGTGTGTGTGTGTGCGTGCGTGCGCACGCGCTCGCATGTGTATGTGTGTGTGCGTGCTTGCGTGCATGTATGTGCATGTGAGCATGTGTGTGTGTATCTCTGTCTCCGTCTGTCTGTCTCTCTGTCTACACACACAAACGCGTACACACATACACGCATACACACACAGAAGCATACACACATGCATACACACACACGCACACATACACACACGCACGCACGCATGCACACACACACACACACACTCACACACACACACACTCACACACACACACACACACACACACACACACACACACACACACACACTCATGTAGAGTCAACAGGTGAGAACCAGGGGTACTCAATATAGAAAACACTTTGTATTGCTCATGATTTGAACATGTACTCCTAAATCTTTATCGAAGATTAAGTTTGTGGAGTAAAGAGTGGCTATAAATGGAATCCAGTTGAACAGATATAGATAATGATGCAAATAAACAAATAAACACGCTTGAGCTTGATATATAAAATATTCATATATATATATATATATATATACATGTAAAAAGTATAAGGATGTATATATAGAGAAAAAATAACTGAAATTATTCATTGGATGGACGTTTATGTATAAGCATATATATATATATATATATATATATATATATATATATATATATATATATATATATAGTTAAAAAAAACAATAACAAAAAAACAAAAAACAACAAAGTGATGACGTGATATGGATAGTATTATTGGACGCTCAGGAAAGGAAAGAGAGAGTGTATGACGTTTCGGGCGTAGCCCTTCGTCGGAAAGATGGAAAGTTCGGAGGAAGAACGGAGAAAGAGGAAAATGGTACCGATGCCCACGAGATATATATATATATATATATATATATACACATATATATATTTATTACGTGGAGTACAAAAGATGTACAAAACTATGGGGAGAAAGCGGAAGGGGAAGGAGCAGGAGGAGACAGTGGAAGGAGGGACAGTCGCGAAGGAATAAGTAGCACCGTTGACAACTTCTACAAAGGTAAGTGACGTTGAATGGCTGGTGGCTGGGAGGAAGAGAAAAAGAAAGTTACTCATTCTCTCCATCCCAGACACAAAAAAAGCCAAAAATTACAAGACTTGACAAACAAGAATAAACTTACGCATTTAACAGAAACAAACGAAAAGAATAAAAAAAAAAGAAAAACACAAAAAACTGAGGTGCCTACACCAAGCAAAGTGAAAAAGAAAATTTTGATGATCTATGTTAGTTTTAAAAAAATGTTCAATGATGTTGCCTGGGTCGTGCGGCATGGGTGACCATCATTTCATCCTTTTCATTTATTAATAATACATTTTCTAATTCGATTTTTTCTTTTTTTTCGGCCCCACATATAATGTCCTCTCTTTGTTTAGTCCCTTGAGAATAATAAAAAAAAATTGGTACGTAGCAGGCGGTCAGAGATACTCGTGTCTTTACTGGTTTTACTAAGTATAGTGTATACCGAAGTGGGTATTTTAAGGATTATAACATATATGTATCTATATTTATATTTTATATATCAAACCAAAGCGTGTTTATTTGTTTAGTTGTCAATTTCTCTTTCTGTCTATTTACGTATGTATTCATATACATATATATGGTGCTATTGAGTTAATCATAGCCTGGGCCGATAATGGCCGAAACCAATCTACGTTATACACACACACACACACACACACACACACACACACACACACACACACACACACACATATATATATATATATATATATATATATATATATATATATATATATATATATATATATATATATATATACAGAAAGAGAGGGAGAGAGAGGGAGAGAAAGGGGGAGAGAAAGAGGGGAGAAAGAGATAGAGAGAGAGAAAGAGAGAGAGAGAGAGAGAGAGAAATGGACAAGCTAATATATGGACCTTGAAAAACAACTCTATTCTTATATTTACAATCCAGCATTGCATTAACTCAGATCATAACCCCGACCAGTTAATAATTATATATAGAGTAATATACGCACATATTCTCACGTTTCAAGCGCAAATTCAACCACGGTGGAAGTTACATTTCGTTTAGATTGCTTAGGTATTCAAGATCATTGGATTTCTTATATCGACTTTATTGAAAACATTTCTTATGTACTCAATTGAATTTGGTATATAATAGTCCGTTGACTGATTGGTCGATGACAAAAAAGACAAAAAAAAAAAAGAAAAATTCAAATGTATTTGCTTTAAGATTACACGTCTTTATCGAAATCGAAAATATACACACAAAGATACTCAAATCCGCAAGCATACATATACAAACACACATATACAAACACCTATGCATATGTAAGTTTGGCTTCAATAAACCTACACCAAATAAGTTATTCGCAAAAGACAAGAAATGATTAAAAATAAAAATCATGACGAAGGTGCAGGAGTATCTGTGTGGTAAGTAGCTTGCATACCAACCACATGGTCCCGGGTTCAGTCCCACTGCGCGGCACCTTGGGCAAATGTCTTCTACTATAGCCTCGGGCCGACCAAAGCCTTGTGAGTGGATTTGGTAGACGGAAACTGGAAGAAGCCCGTCATATATGTATATATATATATATATATATATATATATATATATGTTTGTGTGGCTGTTTTGCTCCAGCATCACTTGACAACCGATGCTGGTGTGTTTACGTCCCGTAACTTAGCGGTTCGGCAAAAGAGGCCGATAGACTAAGTACTAGGCTTACAAAGAGTAAGGCGAACAGCTGCCGACAATAATGCAGCCTATTGTTTCCATTTTTCGCGTATATTGAAATACACCAGCTTAAATTACGAAAGAATGTATATATATATATATATATATATATATATATATATATATATATATATATATTTCTCTCTCTCTCCGTACACACACACACATATGCATGTAATGCTTACAGGTGTATAAGTGTGCGTATTTACGTATTCACATAGACATTAGTACTCATGTATTTATATCCCACTGTGTGTGTTTGTGTTTAAGTGTATCTATTTGTGTGCATAAGTATTTACATATACAAGAACGAGGAAGTTTAATTATGTATTCTTTATATACTATGACTTTCTTTATATAATTCTCAATCTGAAGTTCTTTTCATTACTATTCGAAGATATTAATATCTATACTAAGTTCCTTACAAAGTCGTTCCATTAAATGATTTAAAACTTGAGAAAAAATAGTTAAATGTTTATATATATAAGAGTAATAAAAACTGTACCACAGGCAGCCAAACAACATTAGGCAGAACAGTACCAGTGGATAATACATATAAACTATATGAAATTCCATACACAAGTAGAGGATAAATAATGGAAGCAATAGTCATATCGCAAAATAATGCTTCAGTATATGCAAAAACAAACAACATACGCATCACAAAATTGATAGGACCTTTGCACTCGAAATATCGATGTAGTTAAACCCACGTAAAATGGAATACAATAAAACAAAATTAACACATGAATGCTGACGTGGAAGCGAACAGCTCTTAGGCGGTAAAGTCTATACATAATTTCGACTAACATAAAGAAAGTCAGAAGTCAAATCTATTTCATATTCTGGAGATGAGACTGTGAAGGTATGGAAACGGTGAGTATAGATAAAGAAACTTTATTGATCCAAGCAAAGTGCAAAAAAACTAATGTGTGCATATAAAAAAAATCTGCAATAAAAAGATAACACTGGATAATAATCGTGCTTTTCATGCTATACACATATACATACATATACATGTATATCTGTGTGTATGTTTGCATATATGTATATGAATGCACACACACACATACAGACAGATACACGCGCGCGCACACACACACACACACATATCTATATACGCACACACACACATATCTATATACGCACACACACACTAGCAATGAATCATGGCGTTGCCTGGGTGTTATGACCTACAGCCATATTGTATTATTTGTTCCTGTGTTATGGGCAGAATCAGCACAGCTGATGTATAGTGAACTGAATTACTGGAATAATGGAAGTTATTGTTTGTTTGAAAGTGAAGAGGAGAGGGTACAATTTGCATGGGTTTGTATGAAAGTGAATTCTGTTCTTAAGAAGGATCACAAACTATGTATTGTTTCATCATATAAAAGGGAGTTAATACGCTTTTGCTCAGAAATCACGTTTTAAAAATTTTAGTTCTCACTTCCCCCTGCAATTTCTTAATTTGTAACTTTTACGAATTTTTTTTTTATCCATGTAGAAAAATACAGAAATTACGAATCTGGGTAATACATTTTATTTTAAAAGCTTAATTTTTCTTAAAGAAACACTCAATATTCCTTCCCCCACCTATCACCTACGCGCTTTCAAAAAGCTAAAAACACTATGTTTCACTTTCGTCTGATGTTTCACGCATGCGAAGAAGTATACTGAAATAGCAGACGGATAAAATATTAGAGTACCACCAGAAAACCTGACATGCTAGAAATAACAAGTAAACGACATTATTTCTGAAGAAACTTCCCGCTTTCCCAAAAGCTAAAACTGAAACGTTGGGATTTATAGCTTTTCGAAAGTGGATGCTTGGGAAGAAAAATTTTCGTGTTTGTTTAAGTAAAAAGAAAGAAGAAAATTCTTAATGGTTCGTACTCTCTGTTTTTTCTCTGTGGATTACCAAGAAAAGAAATTCGAAATAAATAAAAGAATGAAGAAATTGGGATGGAAAGGGAGAAAATTAAAATATTGACAACGTGTTTTTGAGCGAAATCCTAATTCCCTATATTGAAAAGATAGGAATCGGAAAAATTTAGGAACAGAAAAAAATTCAGGTGGTGGGCGCGGGTGCAAATGTCACCTCGGACATGCTAGAAACAACAGGTAAAAGACAGGATTTCTGGGCGAACTTCCTTTTAAATTTATATCGAGGATCAGGTTTTTAAATACACTGATCACAAATACGAATTACAGAATCGAAAAAGGTCATGTTAATTGGATTTGAGCTGTAATTTTGCGCGTGCACATAATTTAAACAGATGTTTTACCTAGAGAGAGAATATATGTGTGTGTGTGTGTGTGTGAAAGAAAGTTATTCTATGGCATTCTTTCGTTTGAAGCAGGGAAGTTGTCAACTCGATCATGCGGTCGATCATATGGGAGCATATGATTGTTCGTTAATTTCTGTAAATTGTTTGTAATCCTTTATGAGAAAGAGAGGAGAAAGTGAAAAGGCAACATTTGCTTTGAAATGAGAGCAGAAAGTGAAAAGGAGGAGAAAGTAAAAGATGTGTGTACGTATATATGAAATGGACATGTGTATGTGCATGTGTGCGTGCTAGAGAGAGAGAAAGAGAAAAAAGTGAGTGAGTGAAGGTATGTGTTGTCATGTATTTGTTTTTTCTTTTTGCATGAATGTGTAAATGGCACTCACTTGCTCTCACTCTCTCTCTCTTTGTCTGTCTCTCTCTCTTTGTCTGTCTCTCTCTCTTTGTCTGTCTCTCTCTCTTTGTCTGTCTCTCTCTCTCACACAGAAATTATCTTTCATATAGACGTACATAAATACATATACATACATCGTTTTTGCTTTTATATGTGCGCGTGCATGTGGGACAGAGATTGAGTGATTTTATTTCCTCATAACATATAGAGAAATAGATGACTTTCAAGGTACACAGTCATATAGAGAATGTGACGTCATCATCATGGTATAAAATGTTGTTTAGGATAGTTGAATTATAGAAAGATTATAATTTTAAATTTCTGTAATTCAAATATATAAATGAAAATAACATTTATTTGGTAGCCGAAAGATTACTAAATCTTTTGATAACCAAAATATCAAAATTGGCAACTCATTCTTCGAATGTATTCGTAAAAAATTATATTTCTTTATGATTTGAAGAGAGCAGAAGTTGAAAGAGAAGAGAAAGTGAAACAGCGACATTTGTTTTGAAGTGAGTGCCAAAAGTGAAAAAGAGGAGAAACTGAAAGCTGTATGTACGTGTATATGAAATTGACGTGTGTGTGTGTGCGTGCGTGTGCGTGTGAGAGAGAGAGAGAGAGAGAGAGAGAGAGAGAGAGAGAGAAGGAGAGAGAGAGTTAATGAGTGAAGGTGTGTGTTGTCATGTATATGTAAGTGGTACTCACTCGGTCTCTATCTCTCTCTCTCTCTCTCCCTCTCTCTCTTTCTCACACACAAGCATCTTTCATATACACGTACATAAATACGTATTTTTGTATATATGAGTGTGTGTGCATGTGAGAGAGAGAGTGAGATAGATAATGAGAGAGAGAGAGAGAGAGAGAGAGAGAGAGAGTGACTATATTTCGTCATGATATATAGAGAAATGGATGTCTTTTAAGGTACACACTCATATAGAAAATGGGACGTCGTCGTGGTAGAAATGTTTACGATAGTTGACAGAAAAGATTAAAATGTGAAATTGATGTACAGCAAATATATGAAAATGAAAATAATTTTTATTTGGTAGTCGTAAGATTACTGAATCCTTTGATACCCATACGTCAAAATCAGCAACTCAGTTTTCGAATGCATAAGGAAGATACGCGCGCGCGCGCACACGCACGCACACACACACACACACACACTCTCTCTCTCTCTCTCTCTCCCTCTTTTATATATATGCAAGATGTCCCGGTTTATTTTCTCTCTGTTTGTCTCACATTCCCTGTGTGTCTATCTCTTCCTGTTTCCTCCCCTTCTCTGACATCAGTACCCTCATTATTCCACATTTCCCTGAATCTATCACTTTTGTACCCCTCTCATTTTATCATGTAATAGCCCAACCCCCGTAGTCGATCCATTATCGATTTTTATTGAAACTCAATTAGCCTATAATCGAACTGGGTGTTAGTTCAACATTTATGCAAAGTTTGGTGAAAATTAGTTCTATGGTTTGACCAGCAAGATGGTAACAGACAGACAGACAGACAAAAATGCCATTTATATATAAGATGTATATGACTACGCATAATAGAGAAAGAACTGGTTTCTAACCTAGATCCAAGTTTCCTTCATTGGAATTTCAACATCAACAACAGTGTATTTTTGTATGTATGTATGTATGTATATATGTATGTATGTACGTATGTATGTGCAGATTTGTATGTTTTATGTATGCATTCTCATGCATAGAGTTACATATCTAGACATGCTCATACATATATATTTAAATGATAACCTTCTGGAAAGTTTTACAGATTTCTACAGTTCCAGTGATGAATTGGACTTGTAGCCTTCGAATTAGCTTTCTCCTTTCTGATTTTGAGAAGCCTAATTTCTCAAGATTGGTATTTAGGCAGTGTGTAACATATCTCAGAGCCCCAATAATTAGAGGTATAAACCTGAACTTGTAATCTAGATAGAGTTACTGTAGATTTTCAATAGTTCAGTATAGGTGTTCTCTTTTTCCCTGTAACATCCGCTGTGCAGCTAATTTCTACAACTGTGCACAGTTTCTCTTCTCTATCCCAAATCATTATATCAGGTCTGTTGTGCCTACATTTTATTGAGAGCGCCACTGGTACATTCCACCAGTATTCTTTTTCTTTATGAGTGGCTATGGTTGCTACCATATCGTTGGTTTTTATTTCTTTGTCCTCGGGATTATTCTTCCGACGGATTTCATTATAGAGTGTCTTAGCTACAACGTCATGTCTCATCGGTATATGATGTGACATGCAAAGTCATTTTGGATCGTTGTTAAGCTTCTACCGTCTTGTTTACGTTTTAGGTAGAAGCGGTCTACATCACTGTTTATGTGGAAATTATGTGTTATTTCTTTACTACTCACAAGGGGCTACACACATAGGGAACAAACAAGGACAGACAAATGGATTAAGTCGATTATATATCGACCCCAGTGCATAACTGGTACTTATTTAATCGATCCCGAAAGGATGAAAGGCAAAGTCGACCTTGGCGGAATTTGAACTCAGAACGTAGCGGCAGACGAAATACCGCTAAGCATTTCGCCCGCCGTGCTAACATTTCTGCCAGCTCGCCGCCTGTGGAAATTATGTGTGCTTGTTAGTATTTGTCAGTTTTTCACATTAATGGCTCGGATTTTATCAAGCGTCCAATCAAGCAGCCCAAATGTTGGTATGATTAATGACACAGCAAACACATTCTGGGCCACTGTTTTATTGAATGCAGAGAGTTCTGAGGTCCAAATTTTCTGTATTCGGCTGTAATATTCTTAGTGTAATATTCTTTATGTATGTATGTATGTATGTATGAGGAATATCTGCTATGAATAAAAGCACTAAAATCATATAATATAATGCATCTTGCGTTTATGCAAATAAAGTATTCAAAATCGATCGCGAAATGATTTATTCATATTGTTTGATTAGATCCACACAGATCTGGATTTGGGAAGGAGCTATTGGAAGGGGAACAGTTATAGTGAAATATGTTTGAGTCAGATATATTCGACATATTTATTACTGACAGGCGTTACTGACTTCTGAAAGTTGTTCTATGTAATAATTCAGATATATTGTCAAGAATCCGAGAAGACTAGCAGTCGTCAGTTTCAACGAAATATTCAATTCATAAATATTTCTTCTTTTGGAGAGCTAAACCTAAACTATTTAATATTTTCTCTGTTCACAAAGTGCATATCCTATAATTTGATTTTTAAAGATTTTACTACTTACTTTCTTTGGTACAGAAAGGATCCACTGGAAAGATCTCCTCCCCGCCCTTTGTGAAGTGTTAATATGCTTGAAATAGTTAACATTTGTCTCTTGCAATCTGTTTTTATCCTCTTCTGACAGGTTAAAAAGAATGTAGATTACCAATCATTTTTATCGCATACTATAAAGCGGTGAGCAGGCAAAATCGTTAGCACGCTTGACAAAATTATTGGCGGCATTGCATCTGTCTTCTTGTTTTGAGTTCAAATTTTGTGCAGGTTGACTTTGGGTCGATAAAGTAAGTACCATTTGCGCACTCGGGTTAATGTAATCGACTAAGACTCTCTCAAAAAACGTCTACTCAGGCACCAAAATATGAAACACTTCATAAGAATGATGATTATTAGTATTTCTTCCTCTCGGTTGTATGGAATCTAGCTGAGCTTCAATCCATAAAAGTTTCTTGGCTGCATTCAGAAAAGGGCTGCTCAGACCTCTGGCTTACAGGCGTGCTGTTTACTCTCTCTGCCTTTACTTCTGCTCTTTGGAGTTGCCTGGCCTCTAACCACCCCACTTAGACACCCTCGTCTCGCCTGCCACTCTTATTGTTACTTTTAATGAATTCAACCACCAGATACCATATTAGTCATCCGCCCAGTCCTTTTTTCTCAGAAAGTTGGATCTCTGAAGTTACCAAACTATTCATATCTTTTCTGCCAGTGTTGACTTGCAAAGGAACAAAAACGAATGTTAATGGTTTCAACGTCACCTGTCTAAAAGTTCCTACAAAAACTCTGAGTTCTATTCCTTCCTCTAAACCAAACAAATAACAGGTAAAAAAAGGAGAGCTTATGTAAGAAGTGTAGTGGACTGTCTGGCCATCTAGTTATGCTATTACGCCGTCGGCTGAGATGAGGTGATTTGACATTTTAAAATAAAACTACGTATATCATGATTGTAAGCTATAAATATACAAATACTCGTCTGGTGCACTTGGAATATCGGATAATTTTAATTTAATTTTCTATCAAATAGAAATAATATTTCGATTCAACATTTCCAGATGGCTATGACTTCAACGAAAGACAATTTTTTTACACGTCAACTAGAGTAGCATAAGAATATATTCATGTTTATCGCTAATATCTATGTGCGCGCGCGTGTGTGTATACGTGCGGTGTATGGGGTTTTAAAAGGTCAAATGAATAACAACAGAAACATTCCAAATCGTACGCTATAAACTATATTAGCTCTTAACTGTGTGATAAGGCATATACACTGATATTGCATCATAGTAAGATATAAAAACTATCAATATCAGCACAACTGCTTTATTGATTTCGCTGTAGTTTTGGTTGCGTTTTGATATTGTTCTTCTTTTTTTTTGTTGCTGTGTTGTCCCAAGGAAGAGCTGACAAGCTTATTAATGAAGCTTGAGCAGTTCGAAAAATCTAGCCTTTTTACATCCTTCTCTGATGAAAAGAAATTTATCAAGGTTTAGGTGATGAACAAGGGCGATGAACAGATGGCTTTTGGCTAGCCGCATGTATGTACTTAGATTGATAGATATCAAGGCACCATTGCCTCTAATGCTCCTGGGGATCTTCAGCAACGATGGTCACAAGATGCTTCCTCGTTTGTTCTTGCATGCCCAAGAGATAACACCACCACCTACAGTGAGGCGGTAGTTACAGTGAACAAACCCCGAATCGAGAAGTGATATGTATATCTATATGTCTGTCTGTCTGTCTGTCTGTCTGTCTATCTATCTATCTATCTATCTATCTATCTATCTATCTATTTATCTATTCTCCTTCATATCTTCGATTTTCCTTCCGGTTTAATTTGTTTGCAATTGCCTGACTTCTTTGTCTCTCACTTTCTCTGTCACTTTCTCTCTCTTTCTGTATTATATATATATATATATATATATATATATATATATATATATATATATATATATATATATATATATAAATGGGTGTATGTGTGCGTGGTGCATATGTGTGTGTGGGCATGTATGTGTGTGCGTGCGCGTGTGCATGAGTCTGTGTGCGTTTGTGTGTGTGTGTATGTGCGTGTCAGTATACAAAAATATATTACCAGTTCCTCATAATTTCTCAGAGCTATGGTCATCCAAACGTTTGGCCGAGTCTGGTTGACCAAATGAAAGTTTTCTTTGAATTCCTTGAATTAAGGACTTATAGCTGTTTCTGCTAATTATACTGTGAATCAAAGAATCAACTTATTTTTAATAAATAATTATCTCTCCAAGTGTTACACAGGGGCCATTAGCCAAGAATAATATTCAATTACTTGTTTCCCTTACTATAAGACCTTTGTTACTATTTTAAGCGCATTGCGGTAAAACACAGTAAGAAGCAAATTAGGAGTTACATCTGTAAAACATATCATCAAGAACGTGTTGTGTGAAACTGACACTAACACCGTAACTCTGTTCTGACAAGTCCATAATCTGAATATCATGATATGTAACTGTCTCATAAAGTGACTAGTTTGTTTCGGACAAATGGATCTTACACAAATATCATATATAAGTGTCATTTTGAAGTTTATTCCTACAGATTTTCTATAGAATTCAGAGCAAGTACTGGATTCTAGAGTTTGTAGAAATAAATGTAAAAATGAGAGCATCGCATTGCTAACATAAAATAGTGAAATTTAAAACTTAAATATGCTTGGTAGTTTATAATGGTTGCGAAACGAAATACTGTGTCCCTGCGAACAATTAATATAAGTGAACATGCACACATACATACATATACACATACATACGTACATACATACACATATACATACATACATACATGCATACATACATGCATACATACATACATATATTCATACATACATACATAGATACATACAGTCATACATACATAAATGCATACGTACATACATATATTCATACATACATACATACATACATACATACATACATACGTGTATGCATGTTATCAACCGGTGTTCGCCAGCACGGAGACCCAAGAAGAGGTTCAAGGACCATCTTCAGCTTGTCCTCAACGTCTGCAATATTCAAGTAGCACAACATGAACACTTTGTTCGGAATCGGGAAACCTGACTGTCCTCTGACGAAGGAGCTGTACAGTTTGAACTAATCCGACGTGAGAAACTTGAGAAAAAGAGACGTCAACGTCATCTCAGACTCACCAACAACATAATGGGCAACTTGCCTAGTCATCTGTGCCATTCCAGGATCGGATTGTTTTCACATCTACCAACTCACAAAATGTAGGATAAGACTTCTAGAGGAAAACGTCGTCGTCAACACTGACGGATAGCTATAAGCATAAGCAACATGCAAACATACATATATATATGCATACAAACAAAAATACCTTGTTGCCAATGTTGAAATTCCAACGAAGGAGCCTTGGATCTAAGTTAGAAACCGGCTCTTTCTTTATTGGCGAGAAAGTTTGAAATAAAACTGAACGATCACATAATACATGCATACATATATGCATTCATGCATACATACATGCATATGCATGTATGTATACATCTTTTATCTTTTACTTGTTGCAGTCATTTTATTGCAGCCAGTACTAATAATTCCTTTTTAAGCCTGATATTTATTCTATCGGGTCTTTAGCCGAATTGCTACGTTTCGGGGATGTAAACACAACACCCGTTGTTAAGCGGTGGTGGGGCAAAACACAGACTCAAAGACACACACACACAAATGGCTTCTTTCAGTTTCTGTCTATCCAATCCAGTCACAAAGCCTTGGTCCGTTCGAGGCTGTAGTCTACGACAGCCCCAAGTGCCACACAGTAGGACTGGACCTGGAACCAGGTGGTTGGGACGCAAGCTTTTTACTACACAGCCACGCCTGCGCCTATTAAGACAACATTCATTTTTACTATTTTTTCTTTTGAAAGCACAGTTTACCGAAGTTCCGGCTGCTGTTTCTAGCAGGTTACGATAAAATGGCTCCCAATGAAGCAGTGAGGATCAATATAATCGACTATAATTGTATGCTAAACTTGTAGCCATGTATCTATTAGAAATCAATATATACATGATTCTACTATAAACTAATAGATTCGTCGACTGAATGATGGCACAGAATAATTATGTGCTTTTGAGATGAGTTTTATGGTATGAACGTTTGATATGATTTGCTTATCTATAAATCCATGTCCGTATGAACGTACAAAAACATTGATAGAGAAAAGATAAATGATATATTCATGTTGAGTCTTATTTCTTTTCGCTCTGTACACGCGCGCACACGCACATACACACACACACACGTATGCACACTTATGGATAGGAATATCATAAACATATGTTTAATGATCATACAGTTTTGCTTTGTAAAAATAGTCCATCAACAGTGTTGATGTTTTTGTTGCATGCGTGCTCTCTCTTTCTCCCCTCCTTTCTCTCTAGTTCTCTTCATACACACAACTGGCGAGGCAATAGTAGTGTTAGTGTTGCTGGTTCTGCTTCTAGTTTCAAAAGGAGAAGCTTATCCACTGCCCGAATTTGTTGTTAGTTTAGCAACAGTACAAGCCATAAAAATGGAAGATAACACGTTTCTAGAGTAAAAGAAAAAAAAAATGATAAAATGTGAAACATCTAACAACACTTGCTAAAAAACTAGGGGTAAAAAGTACAAGCTAACAAACCACGACATGTATTGACTATCAGAAAGTTTGGCATACCCAGAGAAATATTAGAAATGAGATCGGAGGTTCTGCAAAGGTCACGATCACCCCCCCCCCCCCTCCTGCAAACTCAGCAAGCACTATAGGTAGCACCAATTTGATGTATTAAACATGCCATGAACAAAGGAGTGAATTATAAAAAATATCCTTCTGCTAGGAGAAAAATATTCCTGGGAGACAATCCAACGCGTTTTGTATAGTGACAACTTTCAATTTGATGCTGTAGAAGATTAACAACTAAAAATGCAACTAGAGACAGGGTACGGATTTATATTTATCATACTAATTGCCATAAGATTTGGGGTATAAAATTTACCAAGGCAAACTTGAACGAGAAAGAATAACTAAAAATTTTAATCTATTATTTGGTAAAGAAATAGATAAACATTAGACTAAACATAAGCTTATAAATATTTAAATATTAATCAACTAGAGTGCAAGATACATATATGAAATCAAGGGTTACGAAGAAATATTTCTTATACATTAAAATAGAATTAAATGCGAAAAGAAACTAATATAATAAAATAAGATAAAGCCATTGATATTTACTTTACCAGACGCAATAAAAAGTTATGATGATGATGATGATGATGATGATGATGATGATGATAATAATAATAATAGTAATAATAATAATAATAATAATAATAATAATAATAATAATAATAATAATAATAATAATAATAATAATCATAATATTCTCAGTTGAAGTCGGAAAAAATTAACAAGACTTAACAGAAAGAAAATCAATAAATATTATGATAATAGTATTATATTATTCACAAATGGGACTTCAACAGCCAAATAATATTACAGAAAAAAAAATTGAGTTTAGTACTACAAAATTATCGCATAAAAACCGACAGGGATCTAATGTGTATATCTACAAAACTCGAACAAAGCTAAAAGCGGTCAACCTTCTAGAAAGTCCACAAAGATGGGACTAAAGAGTGACCAGTAATTTGTAAGGAGAAAGGAAAAGCAACAACAAAGTGTTTGAAAAATATTAAAAATTAAAGATAAACATAGACCTACAGAATACCTTTTCGGAACTATAGCCAATACAGAGAAAAATAACCTGAGAGGAGAAATAAACTAAAGAAAATCACTATACTAGCTCTGAAGTGCAGGATTCAAAGTGGAGGTTGAGGAGATATGTAAAAAATACTTTGGCTTTGGCTGGTTAATCTTAGCCAACTGAAAACATATTTACACTTAGGGCAGTGTTAAAGTTTCCATGCACTGGAAATTATGTCAGCATTATGAAATAAGTACAGGAAGTACAGGAAAGAAGTGAGATAAGAGAATGACAAAGCGACCATACTCCAGGATATGTCACTACACCTGCCAGGAGATCAAAGCTAATCAACCGATTTTAGTTGCTGAAGAAAGAATGCGCCACCTAATCGAGGTGGTAGTCTAACAAGGAGGGTGAATTTTAAAAAGTAATGGAGAAATCAAAATGAAAAGGTCAGCCAGAATGTGGGCATTGAAAGCAGAAAGAATCCTTACAATAATTAGATGGCTTGGGACTGATTAAGGAGATACAGATAAATGCATATAAAAGCCCTAAACATCGAGAAAATGTTATTGGACATATAATGAATAGAGGTACCTTTAATACGACAGAAAATATAAGACAAAACGAAAACATTATGAATGCCAAAGACGCATTTAGCTGCGCTTCATTATGCAGTGTAAATACGTAAAAAAATATAGGACTACTGAAAATTGATAATTATAATATCCCAGTTTCATTAATATGAAAACAATAAAGAAAAGTAATCGGAGAAAAAAACTGAAAATTTGTTATTATTGCTTATAACTGATGTTATCGCTGCTATTACTCTCCTTGTTTCCATACTTTCGTATTTTCCGTTATCTTTCTGTTGCTATGCTCCTCCCATACGCCCAGTTTTTTTTTTATCTATATATTTTAGCTGCACAGTAACTAAAGTTTATATATTTAGTAGAAGACTGAATATGTCCAAAATGTTCTAGTACATCATGGCTAAATTTTGTAAGCTGTTTTGATTGAATTAGAATTATGAAAACATTACCTCGAGCAAAACGATCGCTAATGGTCTTTACATGTACTTGTTTCTTACCAACTCCACCAGAATGCAAATTGAATTGAAGCTATGTAACTAAGGTAAAAGACAGACAGTATTAGAGTCTTATGAATCTTGGAATTTCCTTTGTTGGAAAACTGACAGTTTGGTTCGAAGTATTCGATTTTCGACATTTTAGTATTTCCATTACATAAAAGTGTTATCAACACACTGCCCTGTCAGGGTGAATAAGATTACAGTTCCCATTGACGAACGCTGGCATTGGAATATTTTGACAGATTTAAAGCTTTCCACCTTTTTAACCCGATTGGATTTGACCGTTTTATTGAAAATAGTTCAATTTGCTATTATTTTAAGATAATGCTTTTGTGTTTGTATTCTATTTCCTTTAGTTAAAACCATCTGATCCTAGCATCGTAGGTGTTTAGGAATTTAAGATAGTTAAATCAATTCACAATTTTCAAGAGACAACTATAAATTGTATCCCAGTTTATGCAGCGTTAAGGTGATCGGCTACATGTCTGCATTCATTATACGACATGTTCATCGTATATAATTTTGAGAAAAATATTCTCCCAAATGCATCGTTATTTCCCCTTCATGTACCTTTATCTGTATACAACATCTTTGCTACTTACTGATTTCCACCGACCTAATCGCTGGATGTTTCATAATTCAGAGTATGAGAGTGACAAAGGAGTGCTTATAACTTAATGTAGAAGAAACATCCTCTTGTTCGTCGATATTGATGTCTCAGTTTCATGCCGATGTTTGTATCCTTCACCAATATACATCGTAACATGAAATTAAGTGTATAATAGAAGAAACACGTTTTCCCTCTCAAATATAATTTGTACTGCTTTTGAAATGCACGATATGAAACATCTGTTCAATATTCAACGCCTGAATCGTTTTGTCATTCATTACAAACTAATAGGATGTTTTAAGGGCATGTGTGAGTTGTTGAAATTCCTGTTTCAAATCATATCACCTTGAGACCTTATCAATGTTCGACTCAGTCTCTGGGTAAATGTACACTGGACGGTTTAGCGTGGTATTCAACCGATATTTAAGAAATATTTTTCATTAGAGAAAAGAGATGTGGAGGATGGAATGTTCGTATCTTTTTTTTTTCAAGAGAGTAGTGATTGTTAGTGAAGTGGAATAACTCCGACTCAAATACTTTCTTTCAACTCATTTCTATACTATGGCATCCATACTCAATCTTTTATGAAAAATAATGACCGCAATATGTAAATAAGATAGATTAGTTTCTTTTTTAAACATGTCTTGATAACTCTATAATACATATTGGCATGCATATGTACAAACATACAAGCACGTAATAATAAAATTCTGTTATAGATTATGAAAAACGATTTTTCCAGTTATTCGATCACTGGAATTAAAAATTCATTGAATTACTTATCAAGAGGTTGCGTATTCCATTTACTCTTAGCATAACCCACTCATACAATGACTAACTTTTATTACTTGGGGTCTTGTAATATAGGTTTAGTCAAGTTATAACTGGAAATTTATGGGGCTTGCATACTGTTATATAGTTTTCTAGTCATAGTGTGTGGGAAATAGGAGAAAGTATTATAAAGAGGGTGAAATGGAAGAAAAAAAAAAAAGAAAACAGCAAAAGGAATTGCACTAAGGTTTGAAATAAGATGTCACTACTGTTAATATCATCTATGGAAAAATTTAAATTGATGGTATTAACAGTAGTTACATGCTAATTTACAATTTATAGCTAAATAATGCCTTTTGCCTGCGAACCGCCTATGTTACTACTGTTGATATCATCAATTTAAATTATTCCACAGATAATATTAACAGTAGTGACATCTTATTTCAAACCTTG
>NC_142930.1:105138521-105153521 GCF_046866305.1 Octopus bimaculoides | reverse complement strand
AAGAAAAAAAAAACAAAACGAAATATCGTCAGAGTTGACAACAATGAATAAAATATCAATATATTGAATTAAGAGATTCATGTGATGAGAAGGAAATAGATTAAAATTGGTTACTGGAACTTTTACCGTTGGAAGAAGAATATCTATGAAATTTAGAATGATTGCAGTATACAAATAATATTCTTGTCTATATTTGGTCTAAATTATTGGTTCATCATGCTAGTTTTCTTCATTGATTTATTGGAACTTATCTGCTTTATAGTTAGCAAACCAAAGTAACTATGCTAATACTCTTTCAATGCATCTAGATGTGTTTTTGTGATAATCACAGAATTTAGAAATATATAAACACTACTTCATAAGTAAGTGTTGTAAAGTAGTAAACAAATTAATACTTCTAAGTCATATGGTAGGAGAGAAACGTTTGGCAGAATCGAATTTATAATTGGCTTTTGATTCTCTGTATCTATTCAATTTAAATCCTTATTTTCACCGCGAAATGAGTGGACTTCACAAGCTTCGTTCAAGTGCGTTATTATGCAGATTCGAATACACGAGGAAAGTGCAATTTGTGCAAGATGTAATTTCTAAAGTGACGGGTTCAGTCCCACTGCGTGGCACCTTGGGCAAGTGTCTTCTACTATAGCCCCGGGCCGACCAAAGCCTTGTGAATGGATTTGGTAGACGGAAACTGAAAGAAGCCCGTCGTATATATGTATATATATATGTATGTGTGTATATGTTGTGTATCTGTGTTTGTCCCCCAACATCGCTTGACAACCGATGCTGGTGTGTTTAGGTCCCCGTAACTTAGCGGTTCGGCAAAAAGAACCGATAGCATAAGTACTAGGCTTACAAAGAATAAGTCCTGGGGTCGATTTAATTCGACTAAAGGCGGTGCTCCAGCATGGCCGCAGTCAAATGACTGAGACAAGTAAAAGAATAAAAGAATAAGAAAGTCGCAACTACGGAAAACGGGCATAATTCTAATTTGAGTTTTCCAGAAAAATTAACTTATTTCAATTCTAGCTAAAAAAAAGAATGGTACCATGCGAACTATTTGACATTATATTAATAATATCCGTTGAGGTAAAACGAGGAGGCGATGGATGTGATATTCTAATAGTGATGTGTGCAATGCATGTTAACAGTTATTTGCTTTGTGGATAACTGGATAGTAAAGAGCGGCGTGCAAAATACCTTGTAGTAGTTAACGTACGACCTTTGATGGTTAGTTATCAAAATTCAACTGTAATCGATGTTCTCTTTTATTATTCCATGGTCAGTCAAATACATCCCACCCAAGTACTGGGACTAATCTAACTGGTGCTACCTTGGCTCAAAATCTGTTGTGACTACATTCTATACATCATTACATAGTAGTTCTTTAGTCTGTTTTAGTAATCACAATTAACACCATGCTGAAGCACTGCATTTAAGTGAAAAGAAGCACTGCATTTAAGTGAAAAGTTAATTATTTGTGCTGAATTGCATGATTTTTCCGACCGAACATCATATCAACATAATATCATGATTATATTATTAATTCCATTAATGCGCTCTCTGTTATAATACAGTTGATTATAAAAGCTATTACTTTATTAAGGCATTATTTCCAAGATATCCGGTTGAATAGAACAATATGGTTGAGGAAAATACGCCAGGAAAGAGCTATGTGCAACCTCGCTGATTGAATAAAAGATTGACGAAAAAGAAAATCAAGGTGTCCCGAACAGACGGAATTTCGCTTTGTCAGCCGGCAGCAAAAACTTAATTCTTTTTGGTTTATTTTATCTGTCGAATTTAAATTACTTTCCTGAAAATTAGAGTGGGTATAAGTGTAAGACTGAGAAAGATAAATACGAATAATAAGTATTGTGATACAATCCTGAATAAAAGAGCTGCCTAATAATTACAATGCTGACAATAATGATTTCGTTGCATTCCGAAGTGACTATACCAGTGATAGCACTGCTATGAAGTCATTGCAACGAGGATAAATAAGATTGAAATAATCATCTTTCAGGTTCTAAAAAGTTATATTCTTTACAGCGGTTTTACTTCGTTCATAAATCATGGGCTTAATATAACCGTTGAAGGCGCATGACCAAGTGGTTAGAGCATCAGGCTCACAATCATGATGTAGTGAGTTCGGTTACCAGACCGGGCTGCGTGTTGTGTCCTTGAGAAAGACACTTTATTTCACGTTACTCTAGTTCACTCATCTGTAGAAATGAGTTGCTACGTCACTGGTGCCAAGCTGTATCGGCCTTTGCCTTTCCTTTGGATGACATCGGCGGTGTGGAGAAGGGAGGCTAGTATGCATGGGTGATTGTTGGTGTTCCATAAACAATTTTCCCAAATTTTTGCCTTGGTAGGTAACTTTCTAGGTACAATCCCATGGTTATTCATGAACGAAAGTGTCTTTAATATAACCGCAATTTACCCAACTTTGTCACCACCACCATTCTTATCAAAAATAAGAGTCACTCAATACTGTATACACTCATTCAAAATTTTATTGCCATAACCATTAATTATTCTTAGTTAAAGAAAAGACAATATAATCATTATTACACTGCTTAATAAATTCACGTATATACATTGCTTCCTTTTTGGCATATTGTTTACCATTGAATCTGAGGATGGCTAGGTTCCCCTTTGTAAGTGACTCCTTTGATTATTCAAAATCCAATTCTTGCACATGTTTGGAAACGCCATCTGTAAATCCATGCGTATGCCTCTTTCCTCTTTTCTCATGGTAATGCAAAGTGCATTTCACCTCAATATATCTATTCCCCTACACCTGCCGGACTCCGAAATGAGCTTTGAATAATGATTCCTCACTCTCTCTTTTAGAGTTGATTCTCCTCCATTTCCATGTCATTGAACTGCTTTTCCCGTCAAGCGTCTGAGCCTTAAACATAGTTGTAATGTAATTATCAATCTGAATATGCTTGAGGTACATTCAAAACGGTCAACAATCTACACATTGCGTTTTGTCACGGAAAATATATCCTGTTTGTTAATAGATGGTGTGTTTACACCTATATCAGTTCGCAGCGCCATCTACTCAGACCGTGAAATGCAAGAATTTCGGAGTAATTATCTCCTGACTGACTCTCTTATGGTTTTTCCAGTTGCCATACGGCGACTGGCAGCGCTGTGCGGAGGTTCACTGTAAGTAGATTACAGAGGGGAGTGCTAAGCAGTGATTAGTGAAACTATAATGTTATTACCAGTCCGTATATGCTTGAGGCATATTCGAACCGGTCAGCAAGTTACTTACTGCGTTTTGTCACGGAAAATATATCCCGTCTGTTGACAAATGGTGTGTATACAGTTCTGCGATGAAACATAGTGTAACAGACTGTTGTAGATTATACGAGAATGGCGCGAGTCAGTCTTGTGCAATATATGACAGATATACGTCGAATCAATTTGGAAGGATCTGATTCGCCAGAGAAGTATTTTTTTTTGGATAATCCTTTCTTGCGCAGACACAGAGACACATATCTTAGTAACTCGATGTGGTCATGATGGGTTACCATATACTAGGAAATTGGTGATAACCTCAACACCAATAATTCTTTAATGGACAAACGTTTATTTTTGATTCATATCGGAAAGACAAAGGGAAAGTAATAAAATGGACCTGCTGAAGAATATCTGGAATCGGAAGGAAATTTGATGTAAGCCAGTGCCTTTCTCTCTCCCTGTCTCTCTTTTTCACTCACTATCTCTCTCCATATATATATATATATATATAACATTCATACATATATATATATATACACATGCATATATATCAATATACGCACATAAAAACGCAGACACAATATAATTTTCAAGTAATATTACACCAGATGATCTAAGATAATAGGTACATACAATTAGTGTTCAGACTGACTTCCTTTTTAGTTGCAACTTAACACCTAAAATGCAGGAATGTCATCGCTGCCTAATATAGAGTGGATGTAGGCATTATTTCAATCGAGTTGGTAGATGTAGTATAAAATAAAAGTATAGGCGGGCAACTAACTGGCATCTATTTAGATTATAGCATGTATACATTTGTATTTTTATACAACTTGAATGTAAAAAAGAATGTTGCAGATGTTTAAATCACAAGAGATCAATAAAAGATAGCTTCATGATGGTTGTGATATATGCTGCTACACTCCCGGAACAGTTATAAAGCATGTCTGAAATATTGGTATTAGATAGTAGGTTAAGGCAGATCATCATAGGTAAAAATCTAAGCAGGAAAGAAAAGAAGGATGAAGTTGAGCAAATAGATCCTTACGCCTGTTTCATGAATATATGTTCAGTTGGTGTAATTCCCTGCAAGCAGTCTGTAACTAGCATTTCTGCGGCAGAAGAAAATTGTGTGACTCACTATATACTATACACGCGTAACACGCATACACTTGCAAATACTTCACTTCCACACACATATACATACGCACATGCATATTTACGCATATGTATGCTGGGTCATTGATTTCTCTGTGTTCATTCACCTTTGGACGGATTTTGATTTTATTCTTATTCGACATGTAATCTAAATGTTACGTTTGTCACCAAGTAGGCCCAGTGGCGTTGCTGGTTTAGTCGCATACGATCCAGCCAAGCAACATGTTGGACAGGATTACAAGTTGCCTGTAGCGCTAACGAGTAGCCTGACAGTATACATACACAAACGCGTACACATACATACATACATACATACATACATACATACATACATACATACACTCTGACAGAAGGGAGATAGGCAGATATGCATAAAATCTGCATGTATTCGTGGTTAAATATATTTTTGCTTTTCTCTGTAAGCTTCCTTCTGTCTCTTTCTCCTCTTTTTACCGATCCCATCCCTTTTCCTTTCTTTCTATAAATAAATAAATATACACATACGCACGCACACACACATACGCACGCACACACACACATACGCACGCACACATGCATACGCACGCACACACACATACGCACGCACACACACATGTATCAAGACATATTCATTGGCACTAACACGCAAATCATGTATAACGATATATAATACTAATATTACTACACACACAAACACACAGAAGCTCACATATGTATATATTACTCACAAACACTCTGTTTAAACAGAAGACCACATTAAATCTAATTAAATTGTTAGTTATCTTCAGAAATATTTTAAAAAAGAGCAGAAAAGAAAAGAACGAAAAAATAAAGAAACAAAACAGAAAGGAAGAACAGAAAATGGAAGATAAAAGAATCTAGACATGAAGAATTCTTATCTAAGAATAAATGCGTGCGTGTTCTGTAATTACGGTTTCTTGCGAATTTGGAAAACTCAACATCTATAAATATTGCTCTATAAATACTTCAGATGTTAGGTCAGACCAGACCAGATGAATATTGATTTTTACATCGGATTTACTGTGCAAGTTCTCCAAGAATTTTCCAGAAAAATACAATAGTTTTCTTTAAAAAAACCCCACATAAAATAAATAAAAAATATAAAACATAAAGTAAAGAAAAAGATAAAATTTTAAAAAATTATGACAGCTTTTAAGACGAATTCTGACATCTGTTTTTGAAGCTGAGTTGGGAATTCTAAGATCCAAGACACGCGTTTGCTATTACTAAGACATATGTTAGATTTTAATGTTAAGTGTTGCATTTGATGTTATTCATGTTGCTGCTGCTGCTTTTACCGTTGCTGCTACAGTTGTCATCGTTGTTGTTGTTCTTTAGAAGACCTATGATCAAAAGCACTCCAGTCGTGATCACTCTAATTATAATTTTTAAAGTACGGCATACCCCAAGCTTTCTTATCCAATGTGTCATTCTTTTATTTTAAAAAACCACGCAGGGTGATTCTAGGAAGATTTGACTGCTATTTCTAGCATAACACGTGACCATGAAAACACTCCATTATAATCTCATGAAACAGTTTTGTGTTTGTGGTTGTTGTTGGCGTTGTTATTGCTTAATTGTTATTCTTAATTGTTGTTGCAGAATTTCAATTGCAGTTACTATTGGTTTTGTTAATCTTGCTGCTAAGTCTTACCAAATTACTCAATTGTGCATGTGACATACAGAAACTTAATCTCTTTAAATCTTTTCAAAACGGTTTATTTAAACATATTTTCTCACACCTTTTCTTTGTCACTTTCCTCCATTTTATTTTTATTCATACTTTCTTTCGTTCTTATCTTTCGATCGTTATTCTATTTCTTTCGGTCTTTCTTTTGTTCAGGTATTATTTGTTTTATCATATTTTCACTTTCTTTTATAATTCATTTTAGATTCGTTCATGTTTTTTTCATTCAAACATTTTAAAATTTCAATTGTCTTGATTATGGCTTTTTTTCTTCGTCCTTTATCTAATATTCTTGTCTCTCTAACACTCCCCTCTTACCCTCACACTCCATCTCTCACACACACCCTCTCTCCCTCACGCTTTCTTTCTTTCTTTCTTTCTTTCTTTCTTTCTTTCTTTCTTTCTTTCTCTCTCTCTCTCTCTCTCTCTCTCTCTCTCTCTCTCACACACTATAACCTTCTCTTTTCATCAGCCTCTTCCTTTCTCACATTATCATGTTCTTATGTTTTTCACTGCTTTCTGTCATTCTTTTAGTTTCCATTTCTTCACCTCCAATGTAAACATTATCTCCGCTTTCTATATTTGTAACTCTTTTTCTCTGTCTACGTCTCTCTCTCTCTTTCTCTCTCTTTCACTCTGTCCATTTCTCTCTTATATATATATATATATATATATATATATATATATATATATATATATATATATATACACATACATACATACACTCATACATACAGGAAGGTATATTGAAAAGTTCATAGGATGACTATGAAGGAGTGATGCTTGCGTATGAAATCTTGCATACATTAATTTCAACACTTCTTATTAATAACTGCATTGTTTCGTTCCAAGTAAACCAACATCAGACTGCTCAAAGAAGACTTCGAGAGTCACTGGTAACGACTTCTCTTGAAAATGATCAAAAATTGGTATCGTGCTGCTATCAAGTACCTGCAAAAAAAAAAGGTTCAACTCTCAACAACATTCATACTGACACAGTTGCTACGTTAGGGGATGACGCTCCAAAAGTGGGCAAGTAAATTTAGGAGGGGCAGGGAGAGTCTTGAAGATGACCCAAAGCCTGAGCGTCCTGCAACTGTCACCACCGAGGTAAACACTGATCGTGTTCACCACATGGTGACGGATGACAAGCGATTGACTATAAATCAAATTGCCCATGCAATTAGCATATCTCATGAAAGATTAGAGAATATTCTGTTCTATGCACATGGTATGACGAAGGTTTCTGCTCGGTGACTGCCACGTCTTCTGACACCTGATCAAAAACGCACCAGGCTGATCATATTACAGGATAATCTGACATTGTTTGAGGCAGATACAGCTGTTTTTCTTGAACGTTTTCTAATCCAAGATGAGTGTTGGATTCATCACTTTGAGCCAGAGACAAAGAGACAATCCATGCAGCGGAAACCCCCCTACCTACCTTCTCCAAAGAAGGCCAAGGTCGTTTCATCTGCAGGGAAGGTGATGCCCGCAGTCTTTTGTGATGCAAAAGTAGTGTTGATTGACTATTTTCAGATGGGCCAAACTATCAATGGAGAATACTATGCCAACATGTTGAAATTCTTGTAAATCTTTTTCTACATGTTTTCTGTGAAATGATTTAAGAATCTGATATGGTCTAATGTAACCGAAACATTGTTGTATTTTTTGCTTTCTCTCCTAGTATCCTAATAAAGATCAATTTTCTTCCCAAGTGTGAACATACGGTTTTCTGTGAAATTAAAGCTTTAAATTGTCATTTCCTACCATTGAAAGCCGCTAGGTTATAACTATCTTTCTCCTTTCTCCATCTTTCTCTAGGTTATAGCTATCTTTCTCCTGAAGTGAATTTCAGTTCATTTACGATTGCTTGCGTACGTCAGGCAGTACATCACCACTTACCAGAAGTATGTATGTATGTATGTATTTATGTATGTATGTATGTGTGTGTGTGTGTGCGAGTGTGTGTGTTTCTGTGTGTGTGTGAGGACACATGTATACGGAAGTTCTATACAATGTTTCAAAATCGTATTTAGTTACGCTGCAAAATATAGACGTTCAGCTGAGAGTAAGGAAACGGTGATAAAGCTATGAGATTATGAAATATACTGTACATGACTTCCGCATAATATTTATTCATAAACATACTCCGTTGATTCCCTTGTCGTCTATACTCAGCCACAGCCTTTTGCTATTATGTAAATTCGCTTTTCTTTTCATAATTTTGCTGACACCTTCTATAGGAAGTTGTGAGTTTCTTTATTTTAGCAACTGTAAGTGAGATACAAGAACAATACTGCGTCTGATGGGTCATAATCGAAAGACAGTATTAGCCAGTTCAGTCCTCGTTTCATGCTACCAAACTCCCAATGGTTTATTCATGTGATTTATTTTCATAATGTGGGAAAATCTTTGTTAAACTAAACCTATCTATCTATCTATCTATCTATCTATCATTTGATATATATATATTATATATATATATATATATATATATATATATATATATATATATATATATATATATATATATATATATATATATATATATATATATATATATATATATATATATATATATATATATATATGTATATGTATATATATATATATATATATATATATATATATATATATATATATATATATATATATACATACGTATATATATATACACAGCTTTCGGTTGTCCGTCGTAAGTCGGCGTTGACTGTTCTTGTTAAGTAATCATCTCTGGCAGGCCCGCATATATGCTACAAGGCCTGCTCTTGATATATGCTGCAGGGGAAGCTATATGACGTAACGGAGAAGTCACGCTTCTGAAGCGCTCTTTTCTTCCCTCTATTGTTTCTCCTCAATGGCTGGAATTACGAGTTTCAACGATCGGTGACATTCATCGAACTGCAGGGTCTTCTCCTCCCAGATCTGGGAAGATATCGGAGTTCTTCATATGCCACTTCAGTACATCGCTTTATTGCAACCGCTGGTCACCATGACTTAATCTGCTTTGAAGTAGTTCAACAGAAACTGCCTTTGGGAGGTTGCCACCCTCCAACCTGCAAACATGTCATTCCCAGCGCCGCTGTGATGAAGTAATGAGGGCTTCTACCTTAACTGCGCCAGTACTGTGCAGGACCTACATCAGGAATGTGATCTTGCTATCTGATATGCAAAATAGATGACGAAGATGGACTCGCGTCAGGGCCTTGATGTGCCTGCAGTATAGAGTCATGCATTCCGTGGCATAGAGGAGGCAAGAAGGCACTGCAGCACCGTACACTTTTGTCTTCGTACTGTGAGCAATATCATGGCAGCTCAAAGATGCTTCGTGACAGAGCCAAATGCCTTTATGGTAGACTGTATTGACCTCTCAATATTGAGGTCACAAGAGTTAGTCATTGCACTGCCGAGATAGTTAAAGGCCTCGATGTAGTTTAGAGTTCTTCATGTACCGTCACTGGTTCGGGCTCGCTTGATATATTAGACATCTAGGTGGGGGTTGGTAGAACTGCTTTATTTTTGAGGTGTTGATCTCGTGACGATACATGTCTACTGCACAAGAAAACCGGTCTACTACGAGTTGCATGTTCTCAATTTTGCTTGCCGCGAGTGATAAGTCGTCTGCGTAATGCAGCTCCTTGACACACATTTCTCTGACTTTTATGGAGGTACGATGATGGGCCATGGTGAAGAGGAAAATTGAAGACACTTGAAGAGAAAGTGGAAGCAGTGAAAGCAGTAAATTTTATAAAATATCAACCCTTAAATTCTCGCATTTCTTTGTATTTTATTTATTAGGTGGTTAACTGCACTCATGAAAAAATACTCTTGAATTCGCCTGTGTTAGCTATGTTACGCTTATTACAGTTGTGTAATGGAATAAGAAAATAATTCCATCATAGCGTGTGTTTTAGGAACTTTTCTTGGGCAACTATGATGAGGTTTTGTTATTATTTTTAAGCAGCTGAATTATTTGATTTTGTGTTTCCAAGGAGATCGTAACGATATTTAAAGTTGCAGATACGGAAGACTGTATAATGGTGTGTTTGAATTCTTTCTAACACTCGGCAAATTTCCTTCTAACGCTTCGTGGTGGTTTCTCAAAAGAGAAAGGCAACATTTTCATTTAGTGCTTATAAATTTTAAAGAAGAGTTTTATGAATGTTATTCGCTTTCTTTATACCAATAGCAAATGGATTAGCGATCCTTTTCATGTAAATGTCACACATTAAATATATTTAACTTAACAAATGGAGAAAATATTCATGTCAAATTTTCGTGTAACTCATCTCTACGGTCAAGTTTTATTCTGGACGGTTTAGCAGATTTTTGATTAAATGCAAAAGATGAGTAATCAGAAATGGAATATTAAGTCGTGAAATATTTACTATATATTTACTATATAACACTATATATTTATGAGAGCAGGCTTTCTCGCTGCTGTTTGTATAAAATCCGAATAGAGAAAAAATATGAATGTGAAACCTTACCTCCGCTAACAACTCACTGAAATCCAGACAAAGAAGCATCAACTGTGTCATAAAGCAAGTTTTAATAGCACCTTTCATTTAATTGCATATGTAATTATGTAAGTCATACAAATAAAAACTGCGAAAACGAGTTTGCTCTTAATAATAACTTAATAATAGCTTGTCCAGTGAATAGACCTTTTCAAAGCTTGGTTGTATGCGAGACATTTCATTTACATACAAAGGGCCCTTTGTAGTGATATGTTTGGAACTACTGCAAACACTTTCTGGTATAGAAATCAATATGTTGGGTAAAGTAGATAAATATATTTAATAAATCAAAAGCTGACGGCCAAACACTAAGTTTTCTCCTTAGCTAGCAAAGCTTAGACTGTCAACATTTGATATAGTACATACATACATACATACATACATATACACATACATACATACATACATACATACATAGTACGTAGGTCCGTTCGTACATACATACATACGTACACACATGCTTACATACATACATACTTACCAATCTTGAGAATTAGGCTTCCCAAAACCAGAAAGTAGAAAGTTGATTCGAAGACTACAGATCCTATCCATCATCGGGACTAAAAATCTTTAAAACTTTCTAGAGGTTTATCATTTAAGTATATATGAACATGTCTAGATATGCAAGTATATGCATGAGAAGACATACATAAAACACAACATACAAATCAGAAGGTATACATACATACATTCATACAAAATACCCTGCTGAAGGAGCCTTGGATCTAGGTTAGAAAACGGCTTTTTCCTTATTAGTAAGAAAGTTTGAAATAAAAATGAATAATTACATCCATAGATACGTACATACATGCAGGCATACGTACACACACGCATATATGGATGCTGTTGTAATCCTGTCAGACTGTTATCACACCCACACCGGTATAGCAGTATAGTTAGTTAGACAAGTAAGACCAAGACTATTTATGATCGTCTACTTCGTACTCTCTACTTATACTCACACTGACTGACAGTATTTATAATGACTATCACATACCACTCGTCACGTGGGAGGAGTGTGCCATTGCTATTATTATCCCCATAACATCTCTCCATTTAAGTTCTTCTTTTTTTCTTAGGGAGAGTAATTGTATTTCTTTTAATAACTATCATTTTTTCAACACCCCCACCTCTATTTGTTTCATACAGTTACTCATTTAATACATTTTTGTTTGGCATCCACTTCCAGGAACTTCGTACATCGTCTTTTTCTTACGCTTGTGCGTCTGGGTTCAATTATTCGTAGTGGCGTTGTTGCTTGAAAAGTATCATATAAACATTCCATTGGTTCTTCCATTCTGTTGAGTTCGCTCTCAACGAATCTTTTTTTTGTTGGTTCATATGTCACCAGTATACCCCTTATCTTCCCTTTACCAAATATAGTATTTTTCCTATGCGTTTGGTAATCACGCTGTCTTTCCAACTTTGTTTTCCGTTCTTATGTGTCTTAACAAATACCCTTTCACCAATTTTGAAATAACTTGTATTTTCCATTGCAATTTTTCTTTTCTTGCTAGGTAACCATTTGTGGAAGACTGATTTTATTATCCACGCAAACATCAGCTCTGCTGGTGACATACATGCTTGCGTAATTGGCTTTAGTGTCACACGGTATTCTCTTAAGAATTGTTGTAGAGCTACCTCATCCGTGACTCCCTTACTCGATTTTCTTAGGGCTCTCTTGAACGTATCGACAAAGCGTTCTGCTTGTCCGTTAGATCTAGTATGGCGTCGTAGTCACATGTTCTGCAGCAAACGTTTCACAGAACGTTTTAAATTCAAACGACATAATTTCCTTCCATTATCAGACATTATCGTGTCTGTGATGCCAAATCTCACAAACAACTCATGTAGAAAAATTGTTGCAGTTGAGGTTGGCTTTTTATACTTACAAATTTCTGGTCATTTAGAGTAACCACCTACTATCACTAAGTAGTATGAGCCGTTTAGAGGACCAGCGAAATCGATGTGTACTCTCGACCACGGAACAGCTACTTTTGGCCAAAGTTCCCTTTTTATTATCAGTAATTCTGCAGCTAGAGCACATCCTCTAAAGTCTTTCACTATTTCTTTTATTCCTATATCCATTTTTTGCCAGTACAGGTAGCTACGCATTAAAGATTTCATCCTCGAAATACTAGGATGTCCAACATCTCAACATTTTCATTTGCAATATTTCAGGTATTTACTGCTCTCTGTGCATACGCCAATACGCCATCATAAATTGTGTATACATTCACGTTCCATTCCTGTTCCTATTTACTTTTCCTCACCACAGAATTCTTTTCATTTCGGTTATGAATTTATCCTCTACTGCATTTCATCTTATGTCTTCTAGGCTTACCGGTAATTTGCATACCACATTCCACTTTACATTTTTTATTTCTCCTTCTGATCTCAATGCTGCGATTATCGTGTCTTCGAATGGCTCTCAGTGTTTTCGGTATCAGTCTGGACAAACCATCTGCATGCCCTACTTTTTTGACGGTAAAAATTCGTTGAGTGTTGGCATTTTTTTTTAGAACTGTATATTGACAGTAGTGGGCGATCATCCGTGTGTAGACAGAAACTACTTCCATAAATAAATTTATAGAATTTTTCACACCCAAAATGATTGCTAACACTTCCTTTTCAATTTGACTATAGTTCCTTTCACCTAGTAATAATGATCGTGACGCATAGTCCCGTCGTCATATTTGTGCAGAAGCACAGCTCCAACACCGTAAGCACTCGCATCTGTAAGCCAAAATAATATTCAACTTTGGATCAAAATGCGTTAACGAAAATCTGATGTTAAAATGTCTTTTAAGTTGTGAAATGCCTTCTGGCACTTATCAGTCCAGCACCAATTTTGTATTTTTCTTTAGCAAATCATTTAGCGGGACCCTTACGTTTTGTACATTGGGAATGCAAATTTGATAATAATTTACTAAACAACAAAATGCTTATAGCATAGTCATTATTCGGCATTTTTTTTATCGCAGTTGCTCTGGATTGATCCGGTTTCCGTCAGTTTTTATCTATTATCTGGCCTAAGTATTTAATTTTTTTCAGAAAGAACACGCATTTTCCTTCCGTGAATTTGTAACGACATTCTCTAATCTTTTAGAATACTCTTTTAACGTGTTCTACATGTTTTTTTTTCATGTGATTCTCTTTTTATTAGGATATCGCAGAAATAGGTGATAGCAAAGTCACAATTACCCAGCATCGCGTCCATTATTTGCTGAAATATGGAAGGAGCTACTTTTACACCGAAGGGAAGCCGCTTAAATTTAAGTAAGTCACAGTATGTATGAATGGTTAATAAGTGTGAGCATTCTTCTTCTACTTGGATTTGTAGATATGCCTCGAAGAGGTCTAATTTTGAAAAGAATTTCCTTCAATTCAATTTTGCAAACACTTCCTCAGGAGTCGGCAATGGGTAGTTAAGTGAGATTAAGCAATCATTCAACCCTGTTGAAGAATCTCCACAAACTCTTAACTTATTATTCTTCTCTTTTTACGTAGACCGTAGTCTGAGTGGTCCGTCTTCTAGATTATTCTTAGGCTTTCAAGTCTTTCAAGTTTCGTATTTACTGGTTCTACTGCTGCGAACGGTACATTCCGTTTTGCTTTAAACACAGGTGTTGCACCCTTTTTGATTGTAATTATTGCTTTCGTTTTCGTAAAGCAGCTCAGTTCATTCAAGAAGACATTTTGGAAATGAATGTTTTATTTTTCATTTCAGTCCCTCAGCCGCATTCGAACCTTCGACTGAACCGACTATATTCCCACACAAAACACTTATGGGCGTATTCCATAATTTGAACTGTTTCATCCACTCTGTGGCGGATAGATTAACTGAATTTTTAACACATAATTTTACTGTTTTCATTTGGTCATGGCATTTCACATTACATACAAATTCACTGACAAAACACAATCTTTCACCCGTAACACTTTTGTAGATTTACTTATTTTTGGCGTACCAATATACTTCCAAGTTTCTTAATTTGCAATGGTAATGTCACTTCCAGTGTCTAACTGAATTTTTACTCTTATATTTTCAAGTTTCACTTTTCTCTTTGTTATGTTACCATTTTCTTTCGACAACATATCGTTTATTCTTTTTTCTTTGTTTCAATGTTTTGTCATCTTAGTTTTACGGTGCGCTGTTACGTGTGCAATTTTTCCACAACGGAAACATTCTACTTTCTTAAATGGGCAGTTTTTCTCAGGTGTAGATCTCCACATGCAGAACATGGGTTTATTTCCAATTTTTATTCTGTTTGTATTGTATTTTAATACACACTTGCTTTCTATTCTGCTTCTTTTGTATTTACTGACGCACTTGTTTCACTTGGGATCAATTGTTATGTTCAATTTTCTGTG
>NC_142930.1:105118521-105133521 GCF_046866305.1 Octopus bimaculoides | reverse complement strand
TGTCTTCTACTATAGCCTCGGGCCGGCCAAAGCCTTGTGAGTGGATTTGGTAGACGGAAACTGAAAGAATCCCGTCGTATATATGTATATATATGTGTATGTGTGTGTTTGTGTGTCTGTGTTTGTCTCCCCAACATCGCTTGACAACTAATGCTGGTGTTTTTACGTCCCCGTAACATAGCGGTTCGGCAAAAGAGACGGATAGAATAAGTACTAGGCTTCCAAAGAATTTGTCCTGGGGTTGATTTGCTCGACTAAAAGGCGGTTCTCCACCATGGCCGCAGTCAAATGACTGAAACAAGTAAAAGAGTAAGTACCAATAAGCAACAATTTCATTCCCGGGCAACGCCGGGTGGCTCTGCTAGTATATATATATATAAATGTATATATATAAATAAATGTATATATATATATATATATATATATATATATATATATATATATATATATATATATATATATATATGTAACCTTTACTCTTTACATATATATACATACATATGTATGTATGTGTGTATATGTATGTTTATATGTATGTATTGGCCACTAAGGGTATTAGAAAGTCCCAAATAAATTCGACGAAGTTACCATACATTTTATATACATATTATTCTCGTTGCACACCCAAGCATAAAAGAGATTACCCAGACAAGTTCAATAGTTATTTGACCAGTTTTCAATGGATAAATACCTCCATTCCCCATGAAGATAATTGAATAGAAACTGCGACTTACATACATCAAACAAAGATTTGGGAGTAACTGAAACGGCTAGGCTAATTTGCATATCGTGCATTTGTCGTGCACATGTGTTCGATTTGCATGAAGGAAAAACAACAAGTATTTACATTTGTTTAATTTCTGCAGAGTAGACAGTAAATCTGTAGCGTAGCTAAATGAAGTCTATCTCATAACACACAGATATATACACACAGGCACACATACACATATACACGCGTATGTGCAGGTACGTATGTATGTATGTATGTAAGTATGTATGCATGTATGTATGTATATATGTTTGTGTATATATATATATGTACACACACACACACACACACACACACACACACATATATATATATATATATATATATATATATATATATGCGTGTATGTGTGTGTCTGTGTGCGACGCGTGATTTGTGCGTGTGTATGTGTGTTTGTGTATGTGCGCACGTGCGTGTGCAAGTTTATGTACATGAATATATTTAGGTGCACGCACACATACATCTAACCAAGGGTATTCTGAAATAAAAGTGTCTATTCTAAATTTGGCAAGGCAGCGTAACTTACAGTACTTTGCCGTCTGACACTTCAAAGATTCCCAGAAAGCCGTAAATAATTCTTCTGTTAAAATACATTTTCGCAGTTGGTTAGATATTAAAGTTAAATCAAGGGATACATAAAAATGCCACAGCATATTTTTGGTAATTCACTACTTAATAAACAGTTTGCTTCACTTAGTTTAACCATTTCCTTTATCCAATATTTCTTCATCGCAGTCAATCCCCACATTGCGGTGGTTTGTTTCAGTTCCTTTTATTGTTGTTGTTGTTCTTACTTGTATGGCCACAGCTGAACTCTTGTAGTAGTTGTCACCGTTCTTCTTACGTCATCATCACCATTCTTATCATCCTCATCATGGTGCTCACGAGTTCGTTATCACTGTCGTCATTGCCTTCATCATCATCATCATCATCATCATCAGCAGCAGCAGCAGCAGCAGCATTATCATCATCATCATCATCATCATCATCATCATCATCATCATCACGTCTTCCATATACGACGACCACCACCATCACCACCAACACCGCCACCACCACTGCCGCCACCACCACCGTCTCCGTCACCACCACCAACACCACCACCATTCTCGCTATCATGACCAACCTTCATATCATGACCATTTCATTTCAAGCGTCAGTACCTGTGCCAAAAATGGCGGATCTAACCTCTACGCGGTCGATCGATTTGTAAAACATAGCTGCCAAACTTCCCTCATATCGACACACTAGCCTGTGAAA
Source organism: Octopus bimaculoides (assembly GCF_046866305.1). Lineage (NCBI taxonomy): Eukaryota > Metazoa > Mollusca > Cephalopoda > Octopoda > Octopodidae > Octopus > Octopus bimaculoides. The sequence continues at coordinate 105,131,492 of NC_142930.1, read as the reverse complement.
TATAGACAGTATTGTCTTTGATCATAGGTTTCTACAGTCAGTTTTGACTTGGGGCTAAACATCAAGAAATCACAACTAACACAGTAATCATCCTCTTCCGCCTCCTTCTTGCCGTCGTCACCATCCTCCTCCTCCTCCTCCTCCCCCTCCTTTCCGTTGACGTCATCACCGACTTCGTGAACAGTATATTATCTCCAGTTACTGCTATATCTGCGCTGTTAAGAAGTTCGTTTCACAATCTTGGGGCCTAGGATCCGATCTTACTGCATAGCATCTTGAGCAAGTGTCTTGCAATAGCTTGAAACATTTCTAGGTTTTCATGCACCGTTGTTGCTAGAAATTCTCCAGAAAAGAGCAAAATAGACTGATTCGTATACTTCTAATATAATCGGAGGGAGGTACAGTGAACATTTGTAAAACATTCCAGATATTTCCCAGTCGAGATTCTTGGGCGAACATATGCCCACATATAGATATAGAATACACGCATGCACACACATAAAGAGTAATGAAGTACGCACACATACACATGACATACACAAGCACAGACACACACATGACACACAGTATGTACGAATGTATTACACAAAATCACTAGACGACTGCAAATCTATCCACATGCCTCCACACGTATGTATACACAAATGAATTTAGATAACCGCAAACTGCAACAGATGTCTAGACTTAAGCAACAACAGCTTTCTCACTTGGTGCGTAACAGACATGGATTCTGTAAAGGAAAAAGTAAGTTAGTAAAATCCAAAGAAATAACAATCATGTGTATATAGGCAAACATGATACATGAAAATTCTGAATGTTTAGGATTTCAAAAATAAAACGTGTGTGTATGTGTGAACGTGTGTGTGTATGTGCGTGTGCATGTGTATCCGTGCGTGTCCATATATATATATATATATATATATATATATATATATATGTATATAATTATAAAATCTGGTAATTAATCATATAATAATTAATATCGATTAATTATCAGGAGGCCAGCACATCTAAAGAATCAAAGAGATTCAGAAATAATATCTGCAATCTCAGGCGATTAACGTGCTAGAAATAGATCACATCTTGTGTCTATTAAGACCTAAATTGTTCTCAACATGAAATATAGCAGCATACCAAAGCGTGAGCGGGCAAGACATTTAAAATCACCTAAAAAAGCATTCTCAAACAGGGACCGGTTTCGGATTTAACAAATCTTACCATTTGTCCATTCCTCTTCAGCCTGATTTGTAATGTAACCGCAATCATCAGAATCGTATACCGAGTTGCCCACCGCCATGGGTGCGCGTGCATTTCACCATTAAGCTAATTACAGCTTAATGGTAAAATTCAAAAGTCTTCGTTTTGGCGCGCTAATTCCAGGAATATATCTGCAGAAAATATTTACTGCGTCGTATATATTCAGTATGAGAACATGGGCAATGGGTAAAATATTATTATAAAATCTGGTAATTAATCATATATTAATCAATATCGATTAATTATCAGGAGGCCAGCACATCTAAAGAATCAAAGAAATTCAGAAATAATATCTGCAATCTCAGGGGATTAAGGTACATTAAAAAAAAAAATAACGTTGACCACTAACGTGGACAATTAATGTGCTAGAAATAGATCACATCTTATGTCTATTAAGACCTAAATTGTTCTCAACATGAAATATAGCAGCATACCAAAGCGTGAGCGGGCAAGACATTTAAAATCACCTAAAAAAGCATTCTCAAACTATATATATAGTTCTCGAATTTACAGAAAACAGAAGACAAAGACAGATGAAGGAATAACAAGCAGGTGTATTAGTTTGACAATTCGGAAAAATGGAAAAGTCGTTGAAGATTCGAGCCTACGGTCTTCGACTAAAAGGAATTAGAGAAAAGAAAGAAATTGGTGAGACAACGAAACGGAAAAAAAAAAAAGAAACGGAGAGAGAAAAAATGTGTAGGGATTAACAGTTTAACGTGATATACACACGCATACATATACATATCTTTTTTTTTTAATCTTTTAATTGTTTCAGTTATTATGCTCTTTTCTACTCTTGGCACAAGGCCAGAAATTTCTGGGAAGGGGGCTAGTCAATTAGATCTACCCCAGTACGCATTTGGTACTTAATTTATCGACTCCGAAAGGGTGAAGGGCATAGTCGACCTCGCCGGGATTTGAACTCAGAACGTAAAAGACAGACGAAATACCGCTACGCATTTCTCCCGGCGTGCTAACGTTTCTGCCAGCGCGCCCAGTCATTTGACTGCAGTCATACTGGGGCACTGCAATAAAGTATTTTAGTCGAACGAATTCACCCTAGCATTTGTTTATTTTTTTAAATCTGGGATATATTCTATCCGACTCTTTTGCCGAACCACTTACCTTACGGCGACATAAACACTCCAACGCCTGTGGCCAAGGGGTGGTGGGGACAGACATAGACATAAAGGCACGCGCATGTGCACACAAAAACACAGACGCACAGACACATACACATATACACAGACACACACACGCACATATACATACGACGGGCTTCTTTCTGTTCATATCGACCATATCCTCTCACAAAGCTTTGATCAGCCCGAAACTATAGCAGTGACACTGAGCCTAGAACCATATGGCTTGGACGGAAACCTATCATTCGCCCACACCTGCACCTGCTGATAACGGCCAACGTGACAGCAGCAGACTGTGAGCTCAATTTGCGTGCCGGCAAGCGGAGGCGGTCAAGGGAACGCGCAGACCGACGGAGAAATAACGACATCATCGGAATAGATGTGAGGCGGAGGCACAGTCCAGTGGCGGCGGAATCAGGCACACCAGCAAGGCGAAGGAGAGGAGTCCGAGTGTGTGAAAGTATGAATCTGGATACGATGAGTACAAGAGCGAGGAGCGAGCGCAGATGAGCGGGCGTGGTTGCTACCGGGACGTAAAGCGGAAAGCGACTATGGCAGCGAAGTCCTAGGCGCTGACGTGCGGACGAACGAGGTGGTTGCGGCGACATATCGAGAAATCACTGGCCGTGTGGAGTCAAGAGGCACATACCAGTGTCGATGAACATGAAGCGAAAAGAGTGCGACGAGAACAAACCTTCCATTGAAACATCATCCAAACTGTAAAAGCTTACACACACACACATGTATATATATGCGTGTATGTTTGTCTCTCTCTCTATATATATATGTATTATGTGATGTATATATATATGTGTGTGTGTGTGTGTGTGCGTGTGTGTATTTACATACTTCTACATATGCACAGACACGTGCATGCACCAATAAATATACGTGTATGCAAATGTGTGTATGAGCGTAAGTGTATGTGGGTGTGTTTACGTATATATGTATTTAGAGAGAGACAGACAAAGAGAGGGAGAGAAACAAAGAAAGAGAGAGGGAAAGACAAAGATAGAGAGGAAGAGAGAAAGAGACAGAATGAGAGGAAGAGAAAGGGAGAAAGAAAGAGATTTGGAAGGTTTTAATATCTACTTTTTTACTTGTTGAGTATTCTGCGTGAGGTTTACACAGGTTTAATAGTTTATGTAGATAAGTTATTTTTTTTATTTGTAACGAGAATTTAACTGACGAACTGTTATGAAATTAATTGCTTTGGCTTCCTCCTTCTCTGTCGTTGTCAGTTTTACTAGCTGCGTATGCTTCTCTGTGTGCCCAGTAATGAGTCCAGTTAACATTTGGTATGAAACCTGGAAGATTTCCCATAATTGTTCAGTATTTTCCTGACATCATAGGAAACACATCGATATTGACATCTTTACTTGTTGACCATCCAATTTCATTTTCAATAATAAAGTCATCCGAACTATTAAGAATAAATACACAAATTTTACGTGTTGTCAATGACTGGCAGAACAGAAAAACTTCTGTAATCGTACCATTAAATTCATAGAGTATGAATGCAAGCAAATTGGCGCAGTTAGAAATATCTGTACTTTCAAATGTTTGTAACTAAAAGTATTCACTGTTGAGTATACTTTACTGTAACTGATTTTTAACGTTACCAAGTTCTGATTTTATGCAGTCTTTGTTGATTTTCTTTCTATTCGTGTAGTAATTGTTCTCTCATATAATAGTTTCTTATTAATGTTGATGGCAGAGTTTTGTTTGAATATTGTTATATGTACTTTCAGTTGTTTATATTCTTTACTCATTGCTACTGTTTATTTGCGTAGCTTTGTGAAGACGAGTGGCTTAGTTGTTAGTGCATTTGGCTCACGATCGTGAGTTCGATTTCTGGCAGAGGGTTGTGACATTTAAGCAAGACACTTTATTTCACATTGCTCCAGTCCACACATCTGGCAAAATTGAGTATACCTGTCTTTCAAAGGGTGGACCTTGTCATATTTTATGTCACGCTACGCGTGTCTCTGGAAAGCTAAGCCACTTGCACGTTTATTTCACGAGCAAACTGTTTCATTGATCGGATCAACTGAAACACTCGTTGTCGTAACCGATAGAATGGCAGTACTGCTTGTTCGTGTAAATTCATATCAGTTTTATTGTTATTGCATCGTTTGTGCTCCATGTTTCTCAAAAGAAGAAAAATAAATATCGAAGTAAAACTCTCGATTGACGGTCTGGACCAGAGTGATGAATTCGCGAAGCACAATGCCACATTTCCGGTGGGTAGCGCTCTTGGCATGCCTTCCAGATTAAATATCGTCTTCTAGAGACGTTCTTCCAATTTTGAAGCGCCCTTGTCACTCGAAACATTGCATACGACTCAATTTCCTCATGGGCGTAAGCTTGCTCAAAAATTTAAGCATGCTCAAATTCTCTGTTATAGACTTAAGTTTAACGCAAAATTTCATGTTGGCTCTTTGTTTCGCAGATTGCAGTATACACTTGATCACAAAAACATAACTTTCACATCTTTCATGCGGAGTAAACACACCGATTTCACTGGGAAACTGCCTCATGATGGGCACTGCTACTTCTCACTGCTGCCTTCTGCTGGTGCACTACAGAACTAGTCCGGAAACTTTTTGATACCACCCCGTATAGAGATACAGTAGGCAACGCACAGAACAATTGCGAAGGTATTGGAAACAACGAGTTTAAATCATACCATGCTCGAACAAGGAGAGTAGGACCACAGTAGCCAACCAGATAAAGAAAGAAGAGGTGAAAACCTATTCCATGGAGTTGGAACACTGTCATCAACAACGACAGTGTACTGCGTGGGGGCTTTTGTGGCTTGGGCCAAATGCAGGATTGAAATAGTGTTGATCATGGTATCTAGTCAGAATAAGTTTTCTAATTCATCACGACTACGAGTGGACAGCCATCATGTATGTACGCATGTATGTATGTATGTATGTATGTATGTATGTATGTATGTATGTATGTATGTGTGTATGTATGTATGTTTGTATGTATATGTACATATACAAATGTGCACACACACATATATCGAATTGCTTGTATGCATATATATATATATATATATATATATATATATATATACAGTCAGTTGAGGTGTGTTCTGTTAAGAACGTATTAGAGTACAAATAGAGCTCGTTCACCCTTAGAATAGCCGGTAGTATTATTATGGTATGTGACCAATTCTGGTCTCAGGTATTCCTCGTGTGTGAATATAATAAGTAAAAAGTAAAAGAATCAAAAGGAAGAAGAACGGTTAGGCAGCTTCTTAATAATCACTACAAATGCTTCCATACATCCGGATCCACGTATATAGAGGATTTAAATTTAAATTTAAATTAAATTATGTAACGATTTGCCTGTATAAGAAGATCCATATGTATCTCCTCAGGCGATATTTAATTGCTGTCTCCGTAAGTAAATCTAGATTTCCATGCTACCACATCCATAGATGGTGTAGCATGGTGATTATTAAAAAGCTGCCTAACCGTTCTTACTCTTCCTTTTGATTATTTTACTTTTTACTTATATATATATATATATATATATATATATATATATATATATATATATATATATATATATATGCATGTATGTATGTATATATAGACATCAGGCTTCTATAAGTTTCCGTTAATCACATCCACTAACAGGGTATTGGCTGCCCCCGGGCTGCAGTAAGAGTTAGTTGCCACCCAGTGGCATTGAACGCGAGACTACATGTTGGGATGCAAGCTCTGAAACATATAGTCTTGCATGCGCTTATATGCCACGCCTGCGCCTTTCGTCGTACGGGCACCAGGCCATTCAGGCACACTAATATAAACAGAATTTGTAACAGAATTTCAGTTCAAAACAATGTAGAAGCTCCGTTCCCAATACACCAAGTGGAAATAAGCGTTTTAGCTAAGTACGTAGATAATAGATTAGAGTATATGTATAACTACACATTTATTTATATCTTCTATCAGTAAATGAACAAACAAGCAAAACCACTTAAATTGCTTACATATTTTCTCAATTGTTAAAATCCATCTACATTCAAAATAACAAACCGTTTTCCTATTCACCAATTAATAGTTTTCACATATTTTTAGTTACGTAATTTCACCACAGAGACCATCATAGAATTTTTCATACAAGTGTTTTTATCGCGACACATTTTGTCTGCAGAATATTTTCTATAGAAATTTGAGTAGTTTTAAACATAGCTACATGCCCATAAGTGGAACCAATAATTCACGCCAAGTTGTTGTCAGTGGTACTTCAAAACAATGAACCAATATTTATTTGTGTATTTATGTGTGTGTGTTTGTATCTTAATGTGTAAATTATAAAGTATATCAAATCTTCTGATATAGTACTCACTATGTTGGATAGAGTGGATAGGTCTGTTTATTGTAGGAATAGTTGACAGTGTACCCTGAGTTCCATCCCGGCATGAATGTTCGTGTACCTGTATATGTCTGTGTGGGAGTGTGTATTAATATACATGTATTTGTGTGTGTACATACATACATACACACATACATACATACATACATACATACATACATAGAAGAAACAATAGAATTAAGATATACATTTTCATTTGTACTTATCCCCATAAGTGCATGAGGCTTTGGACTTACAAATTTACAACAAAATACTAGAAATCCTTGGTTTTCCGAAGAAAGGTCAAATCCAATCTATTGGCGGCATAGCGACGATTTGATAGACATTCCTAAGATACACTATTTGAGATTTTTTAGACGATGAATAGATGCACACTTGGGTGTGTACATCGACTGTACAACTAACACACCAAATCAACCATATACAAAGAACGAGAGCTCTCTCAACTTAAAAATTCTTGTTTTGTTAGCGACCGGTTTAAACTCTCTTAAGAATATTTAAAGTTAAGCACAATGAAGAAAGAAACATACATACATACATACATACATACATACTTACATACATACATACATAAAGCTGAAGATCAGTGAAAAGAGATTAGCTACTATTGAGAAATCTGCAGTTACTCTATCCAGATTACAAGTTTAGGTTTATACCTGTAATTATTATGGCCGTGGGATATGTTTTGAGAAATTAGGCTTCGTAAAACCAAAAGGGAGAAAGCTAATTCGAAGTCTATAGATCGAATCATTCGTTGGAACTGTAAAAATCTGTAAAACTTTCCAGAAGTTTATGATTTAAATATATATGAGCATGTCTAGATATGTAACTATATACATGAGAAGACATATATAAAACAAAATATACAAATTTGCACATATAAATACATACATGCATGCATGCGTACATACACATATATATACGTACACACACACATACATACATACATACATACATACATGCAAAAATACCCTGTTGTTGATAGTGAAATTCCAATGAAGGAGCCTTGGATCTAAGTTAGAAACCAGCTCTTTCCCTATTGGCAAGAAATCTTGAAATAAAACTGAATAATAACATACATACATACATACATACATACATGCATGTATACATACATACATACATACATACATATATGCATGCTATAAAACATCAGTCGGCTCTCCTTTTCCTTTGAATTAATTATTGGAGAATGTCTACTTGAGCTTGTTCTTAAAAAACAAAATTGCATATAGCAGATATCATTTATCTTATTTACTCCACTCCTCGTTATGTTACTTAGCCCACACCTTGTAAACAAAGAACGAATATGTTTTGAACATCTTCCATGGCAGAGAACTAGTACTAATTAATAACATTATTTTTCGACAGAATAATAAACAATAATTATCGCTAACACTTTTATGTAAACAATTTTCATATGTCTCTTTTCTGTCATAACATATTTAATAGAGAAAAACTTTTGTGTGAATTTCTCGCGAAATTGTCACATGAGCTTAATACATGAACGTTGACCATTCAATTTGTTCATTAACGGATAGCATTCTGAGCAACATTCCTACTTTAAAGCAAACTATTGTTGTAACAATGGTCAGAATAGATATAATTCACGACACAGATCCATATTTTATATAGACTTTTAAAAACTAATTTTGAAACGGGTAAAGTGCATTCTTATAATTTAAAATACTATTAAATTATAATTAATTCTAACATTAAACTTCATTTGTTCTTTCTCTCTCTCTCTCTTTCCATATATGTATATATATATATATATATATATATATATATATATATATATATATATATATATATATATATATATATATATATATATATATATATATATATATATATATATATATAACAGTAAGCAAACTACATGATTTGAAGGCACGTACAATAGATCTCATAGTTGGATACTAATACAACAGGCAGACTTTCTACAGAAAGCCATAAGCACTGGCGAATCCTGTAGCCAAGAATTAAACCGTTTTGGCAGAAAACTATAGGACCATTGCTTGCCTAAATATGTGCTAGCTATACATGCTGTATCAACCTATTCCACAAGAAAGTCGAACAAAATAGCAACTAATGAAAGCATATGTTGAAAGAAAAGAATGTAGGGATATACCGAATAATTTTGATAAACAAAGTTGTGCTGCCCGAAGCAAGAAAATGCCATGGCTTGATTATAGGAAAAAGTTCAACTCTGTTCCCCATTCGTAATTATTGAAGTGTCTACACTTAACAAAATAACTGCTTCTTTGGTCACTGCCATTGAGAGGCTCACAAAAACCTTGGCAACAATTCTCACACAACAGAGAGTGGATCGATTGTCACCGATGTAATAAATATTCGAAAGGGAATATTATTTATAAGGGAAGATTTATGTAAAATATACTTACCATACAAAAATCAGGTGATGTTAATAACATTTTCTGCTGACATGTGAAGAAAATTTGGGCGAAAGAAGTATAGATATTTGATTGTGAACATGGAAACTCACTCCCACCACATCTAAAACCTGTGCATTAACAATCTCTATCTTTCCTACTGTACGCAAAAAGTGCTACGAACACCTGGATAGTGATCAAAAATAAATCATACGAAGGTGCTGCAAACAAAAGTAGAGTGACTAGAGAAGCAAACGTACAAAAATTGATAGTCGGAGCTGTCATCTCACACAAAACTATATGTCACAATGCATCTGTTGTACCAGCGCTGATACCAACATTTGGGATATTTCACTGGTCTGTAGAGGAACTCCACTCCATAGCCGTTAAAGCTCGCAAAGATCCTGACACCAACTGGACATTTCACAGAAACTGTGATATCGATAGGCTCTACTTCAGAAGAGACGAAGAAGCTCGAGGCTTGAGATCAGTGCAGACAACCTTCGAATGTCGGGTAATATCTTTCAGACAGCACCTGCTAAGCATCAGCAAAATTAAATATATAAGCTAAGCGGTCGAAAGCGAAGAGAACAACAGTCTATGTATCGGCTTCTCAGGAAGTGCTTTATTCCTGGCGGACTTCCATACAACACCGAAGCAGCTGAAAGTGAAACACTCAGTATAACAAAAATTGATCATGAATGGGTATGTTTCCCAAAGAGTGAAAGATGCCAGAAATATTGACAGGAAGTACAACCTCTGGTGTATTCGTCACCGCTACACTACAATTCGAACCACTATGCATTTGCAATCCAGGAAGCGCCTTTGGAGCATAAAGACACAACTCAAAATATCAATTATGTTACTTTTCTTTAGAAGACATTTTATGTCCCTTTTCTGCGATAAGCAACTGCTTCAAAATGTCAAGATTCGTCCTCTCATTGTGACATAATGTTTGTAGTAAAACAATTTACAATGTCTTACGAAAAAAGAAAAAAAATGCTTACTTCGAAAAAGTAAAACTGGACAATGTGTCTATATCTGGAGAAAAAAGAATAAATATTCTATTTTTTTGACAATGAATGAGAATGGTAAACGCACACAACTGGAAACGTTAAACACACTTCTTCTTCTTCTTCTTCTTCTTCTTCTTCTTCTTCTTCTTCTTCTTCTTCTTCTTCTTCTTCTTCTTCTTCTTCTTCTTCTTCTTCTTCTTCTTCTTCTTCTTCTTCTTCTTCTTCTTCTTCTTCTTCTTCTTCTTCTTCTCCTCCCAGCAGCAGCAGCAGCACCACCACCACCACCACCACCACTTCTTTTACTCTTTTCTTTTAAAGATCTAAAGGAATAGTTGACGTGTCATATTTGGAGACATCTTTTGAACATACCAAAAGTCAAGTTATTGAACGTTATGTAACGACAAACACACCCAGTTTGTCGTTTGACTTCTTAGCAGATTTGCTGCTGTCTTTTACTTTCCACTCTTGCCTCTAAAGAAGATTAATTCTCTGTCTTTATCTGATTATATCTAAGTGTTTCTGTGACATGGATTCTTTAACACGCCTTATTCTTTTCATATTTTTGACGCCTTATATCTACCATCAACAACTTCATTTTACATTCAACATGCTCAGGATTTATTATCTATGCAATGGCTCTATCTATATAAAGCAATATATTATGCTCTTCACATTCGGTTATTTATATCTCTTACTTTTGATCAGTAAAACAGTGAAAAAATTCCTTATATTTTGTAGGAAATGGGAAAATTCTAAATTGTGACATCATATATTTATTAAGGGATTTAACAACATTACTGAAGTAGAATGGCTACCATAAGAATTAAGCTCACTTGGATTTTATCGCTTTCTATGAATCGTTTCTCAAATTTAAAATGTTTGCTAATTAACAAAATCTTTCGTTATTTTTTATCAAGTGTTTTTAGTTTACTGTTTATAATTACAGAATTTTTAGAGCCGTTTAGAAATGGCTATGGACATTAATGTTAATACTCAGCAATTTTAATGTATATTTCCTGACAGTTTTCTTCACCTTCTGGTTTTCTTTCTTCTGCAAAATAATTTATACACCCGTTTTCCATGTAAAAACCAAACAAAAAAACCTTCAGATTCTGCTTATATCGCGTCTGTACACTGCCAAACATAAATTTCTTTTGAAAAATATTATTATATTTTACATATTTATATTGAAACAAAATTGAAGTATTGTTCTCTTGACACAATATACGTTCTTAAATAATATTACTAAATATTATCCAACAATAAATTTCAATTGAAAATATAATCCTATTATTTCAATAAGCTTGTATTCAAGTAACGCTATAATGTATATATACTTCTGAGATGTTTCGTGTGGTTTTTAATAATGCAACAAAGAACTGGAAATATTTCATGAAAATTGAAAATAATCAAGTATTGTAAGAAGAGACATAACCACAAGAGACCATTTTTCTTCTTTCATTAGAAAAAGAAGAAGAAAAAACATTAGAAAAGCAATTTTAAAAGTTATAAAAAAAAAATTCGAAAAATGTTTAAAAAAGATATAAACAACCCTCCCCTCCACAACAAATATGAAAAAAATATACAAAAAGTAACTGACATCAGGAAAGATACGTTTCAAACAAAACAATTTCAATTTATAAAAATATCATCTTCATCATCATCATTACCACCACCACCATCATCATCATCATCGTCATCATCATCATCACCATCATCACCATTGTCAAAACCACCACCACCACCACCACCACCACCACCGCAACAACAACAACAACAACAACAACAATAACTACTACTACTACTACTACTACTACTACTACTACTACTACTACTACTACTACTACTACTACTACTACTATCTTTTTTCAATATTAAATATTCCATTCCTTTCCAAGTATTTTGTTTTACTTTATTTCAATCATAGTTGTTTATTATTATTATTATTATTATTATTATTATTATTATTATTATTATTATTATTATTATTATTATTATTATTATTAATATTATTATTATTATTATTATTATTATTATTATTATTATTATTATTATTATTGAGATTTCTCCCCTCAACTTTCCTCCACATATTGAATTGAGTTACGATTGTTTCAAGTTTGAAATAATCCGAATCTAAGACTTTGTCAATGCAGGAGATTTGAAATACGAGATTTTGGCAGAACTTCTAACAACGTTATTGCATATTAATCTAACTTTGCCAGCTTCACTATCAACAACAAAAAATAGCAACATCAACAAAAGAAAAAACAACAAAAATAATAGCAACTATAACAACAGCAACAACAACAAGAAACGTAAGGATGACATCTGACACTTGCATAAAACCAGAAGGCAGGCGGGTATGCAAGCAATTCTTTCGATTGAGAAGAGGCAGAAAAAAAAAACATTTTGATGATGATAATGATGATGATTATGATGATGATGATGATGATGATGATGATGATATTGATGATGATGATGATGATGATGATGATGATGGTATTGGTGATGATGATGATGATGATAGTGATGATGAGTACAATCATATTGTTGTTGTTGTTGTTGTTGTTGCAGTTGTCTATATTTCTGATGTTGAAAGTGACGATGATCATTATGGTGATGACGTTCATGATTATGATATTTATGATGGCGTTCATAATGTTGATGATCACGAGGACGATGATGATGGTAATGATGATGATGATGGTGATGATGGTGACGATGATGGCTATGATTATGATTATGGTGACTATGATGAT